>NW_024583782.1:3352-5629 GCF_018398535.1 Haplochromis burtoni
TGCATCTTAAACCCAGATAAACAGAAACATGGAACTCTAATAATAGAAATCATAATCATCACCATAAACATTACCATAACCCGACAAGAGAACAAGAACACAATCCCTGATGCAAACTTAAATCAAAACACAATAACCTCAAAATACTGGGTCCAACGGACCCAGAACCGTGACACCATGGAAATATTAAGCTCTCTGCAAATGTATGTGGGGGGAGGGGGTTCTTCCACATGCTGCGAATGCGTCCCTAATTCGCCCCAATGAGAAAACTTTCTACTTGGCACACCGTGCTAGCATGCGTGTTTATATACAAAAGATAGAGAAGTAGAAGCTGATAGCAGGAGTTTCTTTTGGATTTCACAAGAAGGATGTCGAACAAAATTATTCCAAAAACATGCCAAGAAAATTATTGCCGCAAAATGTAGCAGCACCACGGATTTCTTCCACAAAGCTGTAAGGTCATCCCCTGCAAACCCAAGACTGTTTTAAACTCAGCGTCAACGTCTCCCCACACACCAAAGAAAAGGTTAAATAAACCAGCTGTGAAATGAGCTACAACAACTATTGGCCAAAACACAGAAAAATGGCACGCATAAATCTGATTCCATGTTAATGTTCATCGAACCCCAAATATATTAAGGACTTATATTATTAGTATACTATCATAATATCAGTAGTATACTGATATTATTATAAGTATATTTGTTGTCCTCTTTTGTGACTGGTTCAGTGAACTTTGGTAGGTGCATGAAGAAACTTAATAATAATAATACTAACAACAATAATAATAACAATAACATTGTGATTCTGTCTAGAAAGGTGCTATAGAAACACAAAGTGCTGCACATAAGATAAGAAGTCATAAAAAAGTTTAACAGACAATATAAAACAGGCAAAAAATGACCAAAAGCAGTTTTAAAAAGGCGAGTTTTGAGTTGTTTTTAAAAAACAACTTCTGAGTCCACAGTTCTTAAGGTTTAGGGAGACAGTTCCACAGTCTCGGGGCCACAGTGGCAAAAGCTGTATGACCATTAGTTCTCATCTCAGTCTGTTTTATAGCAAGTAAGCCCTGATCAGATGATCTCAGGGACCTGCTAAGGACATAGGGCTGTAGAAGATCAGAGATTTATGCTTGTGCCCGTCCGTGGAATGAGATGCCATGTTTTTTTTTTTATAAATTCAACCCATGGGGAGCATGTAAATAGAAAAGAGAACTGGATCAAGAATGGACCCCTGAGGGACCCCACAAGAAAGTGAGGCATGATGTATCCCCCAGTCTAACAGAAAAGCTTTGGTTGGACAGGTAGGATTTAAACCATTCAAATCCTATGATCTACAGCAGGGGTCACCAACTCCAGGCCTGGAGGGCCGGTGTCCTGCAGGTTTTAGATGTGTCCTTGATCCAACACAGCTGAATTAAATGTATGAATTACCTCCTCAACATGTCCAGAAGTTCTCCAGAGGCCTAGTAATGAACTAATCATTGGATTCAGGTGTGTTGACCCTGGGTGAGATCTAAAACATGCAGGACACCGGCCCCAAGGACTGGAGTTGGTGACCCCTGATCTACGATATCAAAGGCAGCACTGAGGTCTAATAGTATTAACATGGCAAATTCTCCCCAGTCAGTAAAAGTTAAAAGGTCATTAAAAACTTTTAAAAGAGCAGTTTTAGTGCTGTGGTGCACTTTGAAACCAGACGGGAATACTTCACCAATTTATTCATCTAGAAAGCTGACAGAAGACAACTTTCTCCAGGACTTTAGAAAGAAATTGGTCTGTAGTTGGATAAAACTGCTGGATCCAGGTTTGGCTTTTTAAGAATAGGTTCCACCACAGCATGTTTGAAGTCAGCAAGGACACACCCAGACTGAAGACTGCTATTGACAATAGAAAGCAAACTCGTACCCACAGTTTCAAACACATCTTTCTGTAAATTGGATGGAACAATATCCAAAGTACATCTTGTGAGTTTCAAGTTGTTGACCACTTCACTCAGTAATGAAAAGGACACAGTCTCAAAATGGTCAAATGCAACTGAAGCTGGTGTGTGAACAGATGGGTCGGTAGCAGGAGGGACAATATGAGACCTGATATCCACAGTCCTATTAATGAAGAATTTCATTACGTTTTCACATGTTGCTTTCGATGCCACATGGGGAGCAGCAGTAGGCGGATTAAGAACAGAATTCTGCAGCTTCCCTGCAGAATTCTACAAAGAATTCTGGACAATTTTGGCACCAGTATTCCACGGAATGTTGCAGGAAATCGAGGAAAA
>NW_024583782.1:37328-40757 GCF_018398535.1 Haplochromis burtoni
AACCTCGGTGGCCGAGGTACAGACATTAATGTTCAGCAGGACGTAAATGAGTGTGGAGGTCTCTTTGTGCTCCTCTCATACTTTCCTAGAAGTCACCGTGTGGAGCAACAGGTCTTTGGACGCACTGCCCGGAAAGGAAACCCAGGGATGGTCCAGATGGTTCTCAACCAGGGCCATCTTGCACCAGCCTACCAAGGCCATTCCATCGAAACCATGAGACAGCTCAGAGAGGAGTATGAGCTCAGACATTTAGACAGCATGGAGAAATATAAGTGTGACATTGAAATTAAAGAAGCTCTCTTCTCCACATTTTGTGAATTTCTGTGTGACTTTGACAAGAATTACACGGTGGAAGAAAGGAGTGACCTGTCCAAGGTGAAACTGAAGGATGTTCCTGAATATTTTAAGATCCACCAGAACAAGTTTGACTATCAGACTGCACTGAATGCTTTGAAAGAATCTTGGGCTTTGTGGCTCATCCTTCATGAAGAGCACATCAGCAGACATGATGATATCAGCAAGTTGAGAGAAGACCTCACCAAAGACTTGAAGAAGACCGGTGACTTCCTTCTGCAGGGGACTAGCTGTAATTTCTATGATTACATCAAACAGGCAACAAGCAGAACTGACCTGCACTGCATGAACAAAACTAAATGTGACTTTGGAGCAAAGACTTACTGGCAGAAAGCTGCAGAGTGCGATCATTTCTACAGTGCTGTGGCGCTTTATAATCAAGCTTACATCACACTCAACCTCAGAAAAGGAGACTACATAGCTGAGGCAAAGAAATTATTGGAGGAAGCACAGTCTGCAGTGGATGTCTATCTCTCAGAATCAACAAATACGATGATGTTTTGTAATTTTTCAGTGATGAGTGCCTTTGTTCCACACCACACAAACAGCAACCTCCAGATCCAAATGCAAGCCAGGATGAATATCTTCAAATCTTGGAAAGGATACATTGAAAGTGCCCTGACAACTCTGAGACAGCACGATGGCAGCGAAGGTGATGCAGAAGTAGAGGATTCCAGTGTGTACCATCTTTCAAAAGATAAAGATTTAATCACCATCAACGAGCTGATGATGCTCTGTGAAAATGGCCTTAGCACAGTCTTTGAGGTTAAAAAGAAGCCCGAGTTCTGCTATGATGCCCTTGCTTGTTTTGTTCTTGGTGCCCTTCAAGTAGCAGCTGGTGTTCTTGTTTGTGCTCTGTCATGTGGTGGTGCCAGTCAGTTTGGACTTGGACTGACTTGTGAGGGGGTATCTGACATGATTGAAGGGATCAAGGGAATGATACAAGGAGGCTTTGACTGGGCTGAATGGGCAATCTCCAAGGCCATCACCATTGGATTGTCTCTGATCTCTGGTGGATTCAGCCGACAAAAGAAAGCCAGAAGTGCAGTGCGAAGTGGCACAAAAAGTCTGATCACAGGAGCAAAGAGTACATCTGTCTGTACAGTAAAACAGTGTTTTCTGAAGGTGGGAAAGTATGCAGTTCAGGAACTGGGGAAGCAAGGATTTATCAGTGATGTGACTCATACTGTTGAGAAGGAAACTGATGCTTTTTTCCAAAAGGTTCTGAAGGACGTCTTTGAGAAAAAAGTGTTTTCACTGATAAAAGCCAACCGTGAGCTGGATAAAGTTCTCACAAACTTCATTTGCTCAGGAATACCAAAGACTGCCCTGGAGAATGGGTCCAGTGAATTCAGAATTGACAAAGGGTGTGAGGAACAAATGCTTCAGTCAGTGGATCTGATAACAAGAGAAGTCATTCCTGCCCTGATGATGAATTGTACCATGGTTCTTAAGGTTCTTAATATACTTTCAGAAGTGTGTGGTGCTGTAACACAACAAACAGGAAGCCATCAAGGGTTGGATCTAATGGAAAAATCAGCTGAAAATGTACAAGTTAATGTACAAACACTGGATTCAATACCTACGGAGAAGGTCATTAACAACACTTTTGTTCCTCAGCTGTTGCAAAGCATGGAAAAACTACCCCAAGAAAGGAATGACCAGGATGGAAGACATGGTCTATCAGATGTGAAACGCTTTAAACATGAACTCATCAACATGATTGCAGAAAGTGCTTCAAGCTCTTATGTTGAGGCCTGTTTCAGACATATGACCTCCATCATGAGCAAAATATGCATGAGTCAAATAAACCATGCTGCTGGTGGTGCCGTTAGAAACATTCTCAGCAGTGTCGATGCCCAACGTTTCTGTGAAAACCACCTTTATAAGCATCATATGAAAAAGGCAATCCAAAGTTCACATGAGCTGTTGTCACAGTCTGAGAAGAGGGACTTGGAGTCTTACATAGAGAAAATTTCTGATGTTAACCACCCTGCTACAGCTTTGGACATCCATGTCCTCACACAAAGTGATGCTCTGGAAGGCAAAGGCATCAAACTGGTTACGGTGGATAACGATGGGAAGAAGCTTTCAGAAGACTATTTTCCAGGGAAGGAGGACTCAGCAGGTGATATAGTCCTCCAGCTGAAGAAGGAGCCAAAAAATCCAACACAGTGAGTGACAAATATTAATTATTTGAAATCATATAAGTTATCACTAAAATGTTTTATTCTAAAATCATCAGATATTGACAGGACCCTCATAAAGTTTCCACTTCACTGCTACTTTCAATTGTAACAAAGACTAAAAGCATTCATTTCAAGATGTTATAATCTCATAGGCTTTAAAAGCAATGTGCAATTTTAATGTTCGGTTTTATTAAATCTGGTTCTTGCCATTCTTTTACTGAATAGAGAGAACACGACTCAGTCAAAATATTTATAATCTTTTATTTAATCATCTTCCGGAAGAGAGAGACCTGCACAGCCCAAAGCCATTTTTCAGATCTCTAGCATTAGAAACCAAAAATGTGTATCATATAGGTGTTATTTTGTTGGTGTTATTTTATTTTGGTCCTTTGCACGTCACACATAGTTTCGATAAAAACAACTCCTTCTGTGTTACTAGTTCTGCTTTTTCTGTCTGGTTTCCTGTATTTTATTAACATGCCTCTGCAGCTCTGCTCTAAACTTCCTGTTTTTTAAACTTCCACTAACTTAAACCTCTGTTGCTAAGGCGACCTGTCACCCTCTGACCTGGTTCTCTCTCACAGCTGGCCTTGCTTTATACAAGCCTTTATTATTAAAATACATAAAACAATATAATCAGAAAATAAGCACTAAGAATATATATTTATTCTGTAACAGTTTAAATCCTTATAGTGGGTTACTTTAACATTCATGCAAAATAGTAGTTTAAAGTTTGGACACAACTTCTTATTTAATGGTTTTCTTTATTTGTATGGCTCTATACATTATAGATTGTCACTGAAGGCATCATAACTATGAATGAACACATATGTAGTAAACACAAATTTGTGAAATAAGCTCAAACATGTTTTATATTTTAGATTCT
>NW_024583782.1:40808-41949 GCF_018398535.1 Haplochromis burtoni
GATTGGTGCTTTGCACACTATTGGCATTCTCTTGATGGACTTCATGAGGTCGTCACCTGATGAAATGTTCTTGAAGGGGTTCTCAGAGATACTTAGCACTTGTTGGTCCTTTTGCCTTCACTCTGTGGTCCATCTCATCCCAAACCATCTCGACTTGGTTCATTACTCTCCTTCTTGGTTAAACAGCCCTTACACATCCTGCAGGTGTGTTCGGGGACATTGTTCTGTTGAAAAATAAATGATGGGATGCATGTCACTGCAGGATGCTGTGGTAGCCATGCTGGTTCAATGTGCCATCACATCTCCTCCTCCATGCTTCACAGTCGGAACCATGCATGTAGAGACCAACAGTCTACCTTTTCTGCACAAAGACACAGCGAGTGGAACCAAAGATCTCAATTTTGGACTCATCAGACCAAAGTACAGATTTCCACTGGTCTAATGTCCATTCCTTGTGTTTCTTGGCCCAAAGAAATCTCTTCTGCTTGTTGCTTTTCCTTAGTCATGGTTTTGTAGCAGCTATTTGACCATAACGGCCTGATTCACACAGTCTCCTCTGAACATGTAGAGATGAGTCTGTTACTGGAACTCTGTGGCATTTATCTGGACTCTAATCTGAGTTGCTGTTAACTTGTGATTTCTGAGGCTGGTGACTCAGATGAATGTATCCCCAGCAGTGATGGGAATAACGGCGTTACTTTTTTCAGTAACGAGTAATCTAACTAATTACTATTCCTATCGTTACAACGCCGTTACAGTTACTAACAAGAAAATGCGGTGTGGTCGTGTTACTATTTTTCAACAAACAGACGGTTGAAGCTGTGTTCTGAGCAGTTTTTAGCCACTTTGAACCCGTGTTTCTGTCGTATCTGGTAAAATTGTCACCCAAATCAAGTCTGGCTCTCCCACTGATGTCCTTCCCCCTCTCTTTTTAAAGAAGTTTGGGACACTATTGGACCTTATATTCAAAGGCTTATAAACAGCAGCCTGACTTTAGGCAATGTAACTTTTAAACAGGCAGGGGTCCAGCCTCTGCTGAAACGCCCTGGCTTGGATGCCTCTTTGTTGTGTAATTTCAGGCCTATTTCAAAGATGGTAAATGGCCTGTATTTGTATAGCGCTTTACATAGTCCCTAAGGAC
>NW_024583782.1:42931-48852 GCF_018398535.1 Haplochromis burtoni
CTATAAAATGTGGTGGATTTATGTCTTTGGGCTTTTTGTTAGAAAGGCTATGTGTCAAAGTAACTCAATAAATTTGTAACTTGAATTTATATTTTCTGTCTTATGTTTTTACAAGTGTAATTATTTTGGGCACCTTTTTTTATATCAAATTCAAAACACAGTAGATTTGGATATTACAAGCATTTGTATTTTAAATTTTTGAGTTGTATTAGCTTAAAATGGTTAGCATTTTGAAACTAAAAATTAATTCCTTAAAGTTACTTGAGCTAGATTTGTACTTGAAACTCAAAATATCAAGTAGAGAGTACTAAACCAAAAATGTGGATATAACATAAAAACATTTATCAATGGTACTTAAAAATATTTATCTAAAGCTAATAAATAAAGTGTGTTTATTTAACTTTTATTTTTAAGTTTTAGTTACTTAAAATATTTTATGTAATCAGTTTCACCAAAAGTTTTGAGTAAAATTAACTTATTGGGTTTTACAGTGTAGATTAGAATAGCCTGGAGAATAGCTTGCTGTGAATTGCAGGTATATTTGTTAAAGTTCTAACAGTTTTCCTATGTTCTGTTGAATGTTTAATTGATTGAGTTGATTCTTTAATCTTTTTATTTAAACAGGACAGAGGGATCCTTCTCAGACATGACTGAGGGGATCTGGGGTGAACGGAGCCAATGCAGTGGTCACTTTGAAATCCTGCGCCCAGATGGCACCGTGATCCCTGTAAATTCAGAGGGTCAGAACTGCCTCTATCATGCTGTTGTCCAGGCAACCTGGAAAGACCAAGGTGATATGAGAAATGAGGCAGTTATCCTCAGGAATGAAATCAAACATACTGTAAGTATTTGATCATCAGTTGACACATTCAGAAAAATTAGTGTTATTCATAAATAAAAACAGAGGTTTTCTAGTCAAGAAAATATATATATATAAATCTTATTCATGTACCACGAAGCAGGTTTAACCACAGTCTAAGCTTGAAGTCTATTTAGAAAAACATGTCTTCAGACTTTGTGAGTCATTTTTAAGTATGTTATAAATGTGACTAGGTTATTTTGCATGCTTACAGAATGTGTATGCTTTACTAATTTAACTTGCTGTCGATAATGAAATGTTCGAAATGAAGAAAAGTAGTAATATAGAGAATATGGTGCCCTTCGCCCCACCTCATGCTGTTTGATGCCAATGTTTGGTATAACTGTTTTCAGCACAAACTCACACGTCTGCATTTACAGGCGTTTCTTTCATTTTGGCATGCTGTAGTTAGTGTGCTGCTTTCTGTGGTTAGTTTGTAGTGCACAGACATACATGAACAATTTCAGTGTGGTCTCTGTCCACTAATAACACAGATTCATTAACAACAGCAGCACTAATAAAACAACAGGGATGCTTCCATCCTTCCCTCAGGTTAAGAGCAGGGGTGTCCTCCTCAACAGCACTTTGTCATTTCAGTTTCATACTAATGACACCACCCATCCACCTGCTTCCACTCACGCAGCATCAGCCATCCTTTCCTCAGCCCACATGTTGCTGCTATCTTCGTCTACAGCCTTGTCACTTCTCAGACTGATTGCTGTAATTCTCTTCTCTTTAGTCTCCCTAACAAGTCAAACTCCAGCTGCTGCAGATTTCTGCAGCCTGGATCATAACACACACACCCTCCAGAGAGCACATCACCCTGTTCTTCATCAGCTCCACGGGCTGACTGTAGACGCCAGAGTCTCCTTCAACTGGGGTGTCATGTCTTTGGCAAAGGCACGAGTCATGACCTCTTGCATGCACCCTTTGTAGATTCAGGCTCATCCTGAAGATGTGGTCGAACACCCAGAGAGCTGAAACAACTTTTGAGAACACCGACACTCATGGCATCAGAGTCTTTTTCACCTCCTCCCCATTGCAGGCTCTATGGACCCTCTTCCTTAAGTTGTTTGGATGGATTAGTGCTTGAATGTTGGAATGACAGGTATTGATGTCACCCATGATTAGCTCTGTGAGCCCGTCAGTGTCTCTTCCTGAAACACATTTCCTGCCAGCCCCTTTTTTAAGTCAACCTTTTTCAGGCTACTAAGATCACCATGACCTGGATGACTATGAATCTCAGTGCAGCTGATCACATGGGAAACTGTAAAAGATTAAAGGGATTTACATGTTGTCATGTCCAAATGTCCTTAACAACACCCAGTCTTGTCCTGTGATCAGTAAAGTTGGATCATGCACTTTGCCACCGCGTCTTTCTGTCCTCGGTTTAATACTAAAATGCTGGGTCACACCCAAATCTCACACTGAAAACCTCAGTTAAGACCCCTTTCTGAGTATTAGAGGACTGCACACCTGAAAGCTAGCTGACTTATACCTGGTGATGTATTTATTTTCAGTGCGTCATTTCTATGCACACTCACATAGACTGTACTGTGCACACAGTATAGGATGCATACGCATGAATAACTTTGCTGCTGAGGTAACTCGTCTCCTCTGCTCTCTGATCTCCACTCAGCTTCAACAAAACTTACCGAGATACGTGGACGTTTTGAAGCTGCAGAAAGAATTTGAAGAAACATGTACGTCCCCTGGAAGATATTACATCTGTGGAGGAAACAACGAAACAGCTATGAAAGAGTTCTTAAAAAAATGGAACAAAGAAGTGAAAAATCAGGCTGAGAACTCCGTTATTAAGACACACAAACTTGGTTTGGTCGGAAAGCATCATCCGTAAGTATTTTTAAGCAAAGCATTCAATGTATTAATTAGAATGTTTTAAAATCTCAAATTAATGTTAAAACATACACATAGATGATGATTTACTGTTATGACTGTCACAGTAGTGCTAAGCACTGCTGGCAGCCTAAATGATAAATTGTCCCTGTTCCTGTGTGGCTACCCTCCAGCTTTCTGTCTCTTTGAGTTAGTTTTACTGTATGCTCAGGATGTAACCTGCCTCTTGCATACTGTCAGCTGGGACAGCCATGATTGGTGGTTTTGTATTGGTTATGACATGAATGGACAAACTGTGACATGATATTTAGTCCTGACATGAATGTAACCTTGTCATTAATGTGTTTCTTTTCTAAAGGTTAAAAAACGAAACGGCAGATATCAAGAACGTGGAAGCAGACCATATCCCTCCTAAATGTGTCTTTATAAATCTATACAAAGATCCTTGCTACAAAGTGGCAAAGTGGTGCCATGAGCACGAAAATGATGAACTTAGAAGGGCATTTGATAAAGGTTTGAAGAAATCCATTCAGAAAATTCTAAGCAAACAAAATGTAAGGTTAAATGGTTGTGTAATGTGTAAAGACGTCATCAAGGGATTGAGAAAGGAATACAATGAAGAAGAGGAGAAAATCAAAGGCTTATTAAAAGAAAATAACAATAACAAACCACAGGAAGCTTTAATAAAAAGAAAAATAGCCATTGAAGTTTGCATTAAAAAGAACGAGTATGAAATGATGATCCTGGAAAGAATGAGGCTTGAAACTGATGATGAGAATGTAAAGAAACTAGAGGAAATCACAGCAAAGATTAAGGAAAAGGATATGTTGGTCAAAGACCACAAAAAAATAAAGAAGAAGAATCTTTATGATCTGATTTGTGAAAATGGAGATAACGGGGCATGCAGAAATGTTCTTCAATCACATCACAAACAAGGCATCACTTTTGGCAACGTTTCCCATTCTCGGGCTATGAGGTAAGAGAAACTATTTTTTCTGTTTGACCTGAACTCAGATGTGCTGTTTTCTCTGCATAGCTGCCTTTCTCCTGTTCTTTCTCAAAGTAAAATCCTACAAGATGCCCTTCTTTCTGGTGATGGAGAAAAACTGATAAAATGGTCACTGACGGTGGCAAATCCAAAGTTTGCAAAATACATCAAAGCTCAACTACATCAAAGGATGGGTAAGTTATTTTTACATTGAAAAAAAGTGTGATAGCACTGATAACATCATGAATATCATGACGGTAAAGAGCGGACCCAGAATCAACAGGAATCTGGGACTGAAAATTTAAACTATACAAACAGCAGCACAACACAAGCGTAAGGGAGGATACAGCAACAAATATCTACACTAGGGGCGGGTTTTGATAATCAATTCATCGATTAAAATCGATTCTGGCTTGGATAACGTGATATCGATTCATTAAAATCCTGAATCGATTTTTTAATGTTAATTTATTTTGCCCGAAACGCCAGAATCTCAGGTTAAACCTCACAAACTTTCAACAACCACCAAACAGCTAGGACAGTAAATGAGAGCAGGTACACGGCTTCTGCACAAAGACGTGAACACAAAGTGCCGACCCGCCGATGGATCAGGATCAGTGAGATGCGACTTTCTCACCCGACGGCACGGACACGGTCGGGCTGAAAGCCGACAGCTCGCTGACTCTGATCTGTCGGCGCTTTGTGTTATGCGCTGATTCTAAAGCTGTTAGTTTGATCTCTCTCCAAACAATATTGACCGAACCAGCAGCAAAAGAAGATCCAAACTACGCTTCACATAAACATCGTCATGAATTCACTCTGACTTTTACTGTTTTGCTTCCACCAGGATGAAATCACATGTCATGCACAGCTCTCTCTCTCTCTCTCTCTGTACTTGAAGAACAGTTTCCCGTCTAAAAATCTGTTTTCTTCATTATTCGCTTGTTTGTTGAATGAATGAATGAATGAATGCTTTATTGGCCATATGCAGGTTGCCCCACAGAGGAATAGGACCCCCCCCGACTTACACACACAACAACAAAGACAACACAAGGGAATACAGTCGGAGATCGGCAGCGTTGGGAGAATAACACTGAAAAAATTACACAACAATGGGAAAAGTACAAGAGGAAAAAAAGAGACCTCTTCACACGCTGAGCAACCTATGGGAGGACAGCATGAGAACAGGAAACAAAAAAACTCCTCTGCACAGAGAGCACATTAATGTCCACATCACAACATCAGAGCACATGACAAGCCACAGGGGATGGATAGGGTGGTGGGGGGTAATCCGAAGGAACACAGCAGTCGTCCTGCACCATGCTATCATTTCAGCGCGGCACACAGACCTGCTGCCTTCCCCCGCAGGAACAAGCACAAGTCTACCACTGTTTACAGCGCCGCTGTTTTTTTTCCTTTTTCTTCTGAAAAGAAAACCTCATTTCTGCTGTTCAATACTGAACAAATTTAAACTTTTTACAATTTTACAAAACGTTAGCCGTGTCTCTAATAAAACCGCTGTAACGTCAGAGGTGATGTTCATGTGCTGATTAATGGTTTTCTTTCGTTTTTGATGTACTGCAGAATATTTTTATAAAATCCCAGAACAGGAAAATCACCTTCATGTTTTTCTGTGTTTTATCTTCAGCTACTTTGACACAAAGGCCTCTGCTGTGATGCTCACACCTGTGATAAAGTCTTGTGTGTGTCAGCTTCGTTTTAATAGATACAAAAATATGTAAATGTACTGATCTGAATTATAATATTTCTGACTGTCAAAACTTCCCAGATTTAAATCAAATAGAATTGAATCGAATCGAATCGTGGATCGAATCGATTCTAGAAATCAGCGATGATACCCAGCCCTAATCCAAAAGCACAAGTAAGACTGACTTCCCAGAGTCAGCAGTTAGTAAAATATCATGAAAAACTCTCAGAACTCTGTGCTGTGAAGTGCTTTCAAACCTGATTGAAATACCTCAAAAATAATCTGACTGTTTAAAAAAGTCTGCAGATGTGAGGACACTACTTTTCCAAAATTTTGGAGACAAAAGGAAGCAATCGTGGCTCAAGAGATGGGAGTTTGTCTTGTAATTGGAAGGTTGCCGGTTCGAGCCCCGGCTTGGACAGTCTCGGTCGTTGTGTCCTTGGGCAAGACACTTCACCCGTTGCCTACTGGTGGTGGTCAGAGGGCCCGGTGGCGCCAGTGTCCGGCAG
>NW_024583783.1:0-12109 GCF_018398535.1 Haplochromis burtoni
AAAAAAAAAAAAGGGATGTTACCCTTCAAAGCACTGAGAGCACAGCCCATTAATAAAATCCATGTTAGACATTACTAATAATATTCCTCCATATACGAGGCAGGGATTTATACAACTCCTCCAGCAGTGCAAAGTTTTTCCACATCCGTGAAGACGACATCCTTTTTTACCTCTTTAACAACTTGACGGTCTGATAACAATTTGGTTCCAAGTCTTAAATAGTCAGGCATTCTCGATTTATAATCTATTAGAAAATACCTGTATGAGGTAGATATGTCATCATTAAAAGCTTCTAAGTAGTATTTTGTACTACGTGGAAACATCCGTCTACCTAAAATTGAGATTTGGTATTTATCTGTAGGGTTAATAAACAGAATTAAGTAACTAGTGTTCAGTGAAATTGTTCTACTGGATTTTCCCTGCCTAAACCAATTCTGAACTAAACACATGCAGCCCAAGTTCCTCTGATGAACGTATTGTGTGAACATGTTTTGAAGTTCTACGCTGTTAGAAGCTGTAACATCGTTGATAATGTGCAAGTTGCTCTTATCGGGAGGTAAAAGGTCATTGTCACGCAGAGATTCTGGTACAGCATTCACAAAGGTGATTTTTCTTATCTGGAGAAGCTGTTTAAAGGCTGCCAGCAGGAGTAGATGTAAACAATATTATCAGTTTTGGTTGAAATAATGCTGGACGCATTTTCAATGACGCTTTTGACAAAGAAAGTCTTTCTACAATTACTCAGCCCACTAATAACCAGACTAAATGGGTGCTGAAGCGTTCCATCAAAGGCTTGATCCTGCTCAGTATCCATGAGGGAGCGTTGTATAATCAGGCAGCACCTTCCCTTGTGATAGACCACCTGACCTGATGGTGTCAGACACAGCAACTAAATGTGCATCCCCTGTTGGCCACAAATGCCCGGACTAAGCCTTTCAATGATTCAGGGGTAACGACTTTAGAGTTAACAGCACTGAGTGTTACACCTTCACACTTAACCTGAGTCTTACCCTTTTTTGTGCTAAAGCATAGGCTTTTGGATCACCGGAGACAAACTCTGTACTGTGATCATCCTCCTCTCCAGACCCACCATCACTGAGCTCATCAGTCAGCTCGCCGAGATATGGGCCTAATGGAAGCACCCACTCACTGGGATGAGAGGTGAAGACTAGCAAGTCATACAACACGAGCCTTGCATTAGCTGTTGTCATTGCACTGACAAAGACATTCACATCCTTCACCGGCGACCCTCTACCATCAGCGTGACACCACTGGACCATAGCTACATCATCAGAGATGAAACAAAGCTGATGGCATTTCTGCTCGCATGGAGAACCGCAGTTTATTACAACTGCTGATTTGTGTTTAAAGAAAAAAAAAACCCCGATCTTAGTGGGTTCTGATGTCCTTTGTCTTCAAACTTCTGCTGTTTCGCAGCTGCTTTCACATTTTTTGGGTAACCAGATGCCTGTTGCTTAAATTTCAAAAATATTTTGACATATGGTTTAAACAGTGTGTCAGTCTTGTTGTCAGAGCAACCACCTTCTCACAACTCGCGTAATACAGCTCACCATATCAGAGCTTAGGGTTAGGGTACATGCACGAGCAGAGGTAGCAAAGCTGAGGTCTGCTGTGTTGGTGTTTATTATGGAAAGTTAGTTGTAGTAGCTCAGCCTTCACCCACAGCCCAGAGTCTGAACAGCAGGAACAAGAAATCAGGTTACAGAATCATTAATGACCCTTTACAGAAAGGACACCGAGGGAGTCTAACAAACAGTAATGTTTGCCTAAAGCTGATGCAAAGCTACTTTAATACATTAAAAAAAGAAAAAGAAAATCTGCTGTTATCAGCCTAAAATATATCAAGAAAGGATCAGCAAGCTAGGAGGAGCCAAACCAATAATTTTAATTTGTGTTGAGTGTAAAAACCACTGGGGGAAAAAAAATAAAATAAATAAAAGCTGCATCGCCATCATTAGGAAGAGGGCCATTTTCCTCCAGGGGGACGCATCCCAGAAAACATCCCAAAATTTGTCTCACTCTGAAATAAATGGTCACATAGGAAACTTACCTTCCTATAGGAAGTCTCCTCTTTGCTTGAGTCTCTTTCTTTTCTCAGCTGGTATATTCAATATGTATATGCTTGTATATGTCAATCTTTGAGCGAACGAAGCAGAACAGTTCTTGTGAGCATGCTCACAAAAACAAATGTTATGATATTCTTGTGAATATCATAACATTTTAAAACTTAGCATACTCTGCTTAATGTGTCACAATTAAGTTAATAAAAATGAAATGAAAAACAAACATTTGATCTATGCTGAAGTGAAATTCTGCAGATACAAAATTTAAAAAAGAACAATATTAAGTAGAGCACTGATATAATTTTAGTTCAATGAAAATAATATTTCAGTTAAATTCATTTCTCATTGAGTCAAATGTCTTCATTCACAAACAGTGCTGTCTTACACGCCACACGTCTGAACATCAGACTCATCGTTTGGCTGAATGTAGTGTGAGTCCTCTTATCTCTGTGTTTATTATTCTCCTGTGTCAGATTTGTTGATTTGATTGTTGTTAATTACATTCACCTGCGTCTCCTCCCCCTCCTGCGTCTAATCTACAATCATTTACTTCTGCATGAAATGATTCGAGTGCCGCCTCCTCAAATGAGAAATGACGATAAAACAGTGATTAAAAATCTCTGAAGAACTGCAGCAACTAAAAAGACAAAGGATGAATGCTGCAGAAATAAAGGTTCATTCTGTTCATCTGAACGTGAACCTTTTGCGATTTACTTACCTGGATGACTGAGCATCCATCAAGACCTTCATTGAAGGAATCAGATTTCTAATTTTGTTCACATTTATTTTATGCTCCTTTTGCAACATTTCAATTTTATTTCGCAAAGACTCTGCAGTGAGTTTGACATTGTGTTTTGCAGCCAGACCCTCAAATGCTTCGAGTTTTTGGAGACTTTTCTAGTCATTCTGACTTTAGAAAAATCCCTGACTCAGCTTCTTACAGATGATTCAAACCACATTTTGACAAATCAGTCATTTCAAATTCATAATGAACGCGATAAGTTACACGTCTTTAATGCATCAGAAACAGCTCAGCAGACTTTTCACCAGTGGACATGTCACAAATAACCGCTGCAATCAGTGTTTTCTTCCATACACAGCCGTTTATTGCATGTCTGGCTTTATGTTTCCACAGCTGAGATTCTGTGTGTACAATTACAGTTTCAGTGCAGCGTGAGTCTGTTCACACTGAAGTGATTCCATTTCTCAATGACCTCTTGAAATCCATAAAAGCAAATAACTGCAGTATTTCAATGTGGATGAAGTGACTTGATATCAATGAATCCACTCCAAGGATGAAGTAGGGAATGCTGCTTTGCTGTTCTTAATCAGTCTCCAAACATTTTCCACTGAGCATTTATCAAATATTTCAGCAATCCATCCACATCGCAGTCAAACACGAGCACGTACAAACTACTTGAAGGCTCGAGACAAGACAAGACGACTGACACGCACAAACGAACACAGTCAACAAAAACCACACTGTCCCTATTCACCCATTCTCCAGGCCGCCCGACCGGTAACCAGGTGAATGTATTTCCCACTCATTCATTAAGAAATTCACACTGAAATTTTAAAATTTAAAAAAAATAAATAAATCTTTTGACAAGTTTGGTTATATTCCACTGAAAACAAGAAAGTGGCACAAAAAGGTCCCAGTAAGGCATGAGGGGTATTACACCTCCCACGTGACAAAGAAGCTAACCGTAATCCCTGGAATAGACAAGCAACACCATACACACAACACTTTATCACCACAAAGTCCAGATGGCTCCAACACTGTGTTTGGAAAGTGTTTGTTTTTCTAAATTTTAACAAAAAAAGATTTTCAAAGATCTATTGCAGCAATGCAAAGTTTGTACAAGACAAATGTTGTTGTTTTTTTTGCAAATGTTGATATTTTACCTACAAATTGATGTGAAATATGATGTCTGCGAAGACCTAAGTTGGGGATTTTAGCTAGAACAGCATAATTAATATCTGTATTATTCCTCAGACCCTTTCTGCTGACAGGTCCTCTGGTCCTGAGGTGGACTCCTCCTGTGATTTTGCCCACTTACTTACAGAGACAGAGAGACTGATTCCCTTCTTTTCCACTGTCTCATCCACACTTTCACACACAGCTGGTGATGCTTAAGACCACTGACTCACATTTTTGGATTCTTATTTTCTTTTGAACCCAGAGATTTTTGGACTCTACCCTTCAGATAAGTTTTTATTTGGGTCTGTGTACAATAAGCTGCTGTGAGGGATGTTCTCTTTGTGTGAGTGATGTTTGGGATTTTCATGGAAATTCAACTTGTGTAATCAGATTTTTCTAGAAGCGTTTCAAAGTCAGGTTACCAGGGTGCGCCCGACATTGAGACCTGAGGACTAACACGTGGCCAAGTCTTTATGCTGGTAGTTTTATGTATTAAAATGATTTTTGTAATTTTCTTTTTCATCATTGTGGCATACACCTGTGGTTGTCAAATCTGTGGTTCGGTTCACTAAAGCCAGCTTGTTCTTTAAATTTGCATCCCTGCCTCTGCGTCTCATTTAAACACGCGGCTGTGCTCCTGTAATCAAACCTGTTGGTCCATTAATATAATCTATTCAATAATTGTCACCACTGAGTGACAAGAATAAAACAACATCCTCCAAACCTGCAGCAGGAGAATAAAAACTGTTCAGGGTTCTTGATGTTTAAGATCAGATTTTTGAAACTAGATGAAAACACGAGGAATGTTTAATTTTCCTGTAAATCTTTCCTCTATTTATTATCCTTATATAGTTTGCTATTATTAATACACACAGCATCACAACCAATTGTTAAATTTAAAAACTGCAGTCAGTTTCTCATCATTTCAGACCGGGCCACCAACTGCATTTTATTTTTATTTTATTTTATCCATTTTATTCTACTGCTGACCCTCATCCACCTTTTACCAGCTTGTCCTTCATTTTCTTTTTGTATTTCCAGCCTCTAAAATTTCTTCCTGTCTTGTTTTGTGTGTTTGCTCCTTGAATTCAGAGCTCTGACCTTCTGTCCTTCTCTCTGCTGTGTTTCTGTCACAGCCACTTCTCTCTGACTGGGATTGGTTGCTCAGCCTGAAATGTTCTGCAGGAAAACCAAGACTCATATTTCCAATGACTGTAAAATTACTGTAGGTTCATTTTTTAGAACAAGTCACTGAAAGTCGCTCAGTTTAGTTTCAGATTATAATTATAGATTTGTATACATGTACCAAATAAATCATTGCGTTATGGAGTAAACAGGAACCTCTATATTACATTTACCTGTAATGATACATTCCAATGAAGCTGAGAGTTCAGTGATTCACCAGGTTTACTTATCCCACCCCCCAGTTTAGGAGGATATTATGAAATATGCTAAAATACATTTTATTAATACCAGACAGGAATGATGAAGATGAACATTACTGTTCATAGGGATCGTTTGTGTTGTAGTTCCTCACTGTGACCACTGGAGGGCAGTGAACTCTGATCACACTCTACAATCAACAGCAAACAAACGCCACAGAGCAGTTTCTTTTCTACACACGTCTGCTTATCACATGACATCAAACACTCAGATTCAAAAAATCAGTTTCATCATTTTATTAAATCAGAGAAAATGTAATTTTCGATGAGAGACGCCACATCAAAAAGTGTTTAAACTCATTACACAAAAAATAGAAAAAACAACACTATTCAGCAGCTCTTCTACATTTTACAAAGTTTATAATGTTGCCACAGTTCATATCTGAGATCACATTTGTTCCTGTGTTGATGTGAAGCTGGGAGAAGTTACTGTTGTTTCTGCTGTGATCAGAGGAAATGAGACCTGCTGAGGCCTCGGACACACTGATCAGTTTCATTGTCTTTTATTTTTACAGACCCAGAGCTTTTTCAAACACCTTCTCAGCAATTTCAGTGAGCTGGTTGAGGACAACATTCATAACTTTGTTGTGAAAGAGAGACGCATTGCTGCTGGGATTCCAATGAATGGAATAAATCTGGATGCTTCCTCTGCTACAATTAATGTAGCTACGCACCCAAGCTCTGGAGGAGCTTTTTAGTTATTTCTGCTGCAGTCAGTGGTGAAATGATGACAGCACGCAGATAAGAGTAGGGCACACCTGTTCTGTAAAAAGGTCTCTTCAAAGACAGGATATTGAGACCAAATGCATGAACATAATCTGTGACTGCACCAACCAGCACAGCAGCATCAACTTTAGCAGAGAGACCAGGAACTGGAACAGCTGCTCCAGCTGCAGACAGAGTGGCCAACCAATATAATCGGCGCTTGAGAGCTTATTTCTTCTTGCTGATTATCTCTGGGTTGATCACTCAGGTGATTTTTCTCTAGGGCAGTCTCCTGTTCAGTCGACCTCAGTTCAGTCTCCAGTGTCCCCGCTACCTGTAGCTCAGTCTTCAGTTCTGTCGGCCACTCAACCATCCATCATCTCTATGCAGCGAGAAAATCTCATATCTATCGATCGATCGATAGATAGATATGCTATACAAATAATATGTTATGTGATAGTATGAACATTTACTTAAAAGCTCTTGTAGTGTACATAGTAATAGTGTGATGCAGAATGAACCTGTTGGAGGCTGGGACAGCACAGTGTGAGGACACAGCATAGAGCTTTATACCAGCAGACAAAGGAACTCAGTGTTCAGGTGACTATTCTTTATGGAGACAGGATATTCTTCATTTCCCTGGAAGAATGTGATAAGTGGACTTTAGTGTACAGGAAAGGGTAACGGTTAATTCCACAGAGCAGTCTTTGTGGTTCACATAAAAGTTTGTAGATTAAATAATCTCTATGGAAACCAGTTATGTTTATTCACTAGCTGATAAAGAAAGGGCTGAGTCTGGGAAATTCAAAACTGTGCATGTTTAAACAAGGCTATAATCATGTTGGGTTTAACCAAATTTGGATTCAACGGTATTTCTGTGACAGAAACTCATACTGTGGTGTCACCTAAAAAAACTTAACAGGGCAGCAAAGTTGTTTGCACAGAAGCACATAATAGATTTCTAATCGTTTGGAGTCTTGTGTTGTCTCAGCATGTCAAAAAAAAAACTCTCCTTATGCAATTTTCTGATACCCAGAGTCTGTATTAGTGTGAATGTATTAATATGTTGAAAGTATCAACAGATATTTACACGGATTTGTCACTTAATCTTGAAAATAAAGAGACAAACACGTTGCAGTCAATGATTAATGCAGTAGTGTGAAAAGAAGCCAGTGAAGAAAAAATGCTCAATGTGTTATGTCAAGCTGGATGATTCTACTGCAGTGGAACAAAGTAACGGCTCCCTGGCTTCAATCAGGCGGTGGGGTGTGTAGTCGAGGTGTAGTCGCTGGTTGTGTCCCAATTCAGGAGCTGCATCCTTCTGAGGACCCGGCCTTCACGCTCTACATGGGCCGGGTCCTCCGAAGACCAAGAAGGCTGGAAGTGCAAGGCTGTGAAATTGGACGGTCTAGCCTTCAGATTTGCGTCACCGCTGTCTCGGTTTAGTTTAATAAACTCGGCCGTCTGCTCCTTTCTATCTAAAATATAACAGGACACTGGAGTAAATTCTTGACCATCTCACACATCTGTTTGATCAGTTTTCTGTTTGACGTTTATTCACCTGCACTATGAATTCTGGGATTGGTTGGGCCATGAAGGATACACCTGACCCATCCTTCAAATCTGGGGAAATTAAGGACGAATTTGTCGGCCGCATTTGGAGCAGCCTTTGAATTGGGATGGCCTTTGTCGCCTCGCTGTGACATAATTGGCCTTCAAATGCGGCCTCCGGAGGACACGACCCCTTAATTGGGACATAGCATTTGTCTCAGCTGCAGAGGAGGGGTGGTGCAGCAGGCTCGTGGAGGCTGGCACGCCAGCTGCAGCTCATCAAGCGATCACACTCTTCCTTCTTGAGTGCCAGCAGTTCCAGGGAGAAGGAGTGTGGTGGGGAGAGAGCTGGAAAGCTGTCTGGAACAACAAAATCTAACAAGATATTGACAAACACTCTGATTGGTGACTGGGGTTTACAGATCATTTTTCTACCAAAACCTAACAATGAGAAATGTTTACAAAGCACTAGCATCTTAGGTTATATATATTTGCCATTACAGCCAAAATCTTGCTCCAGCCAGTTTGGATGAAAAATAAGTTGTGGGATCAACCTATAGCCCCTGTTGATCTACAACAGGCTTGGGATGAGTGGGAGAGTGAGCTCCCAAATCCAAAATTGAATGTGAACAACACACCAGCAATTCTGTGAGCCAAGACAAACAACATCAGTGTAGTTTTTCATACAAGCAAACTGTTTCAAAAGAACTGCTCAAGACTCGTAGCTGCAGAGTCTCTTCCCATTTCCATGAAGAGAGATGAGATAATACTGATGTATATGAAAGAAGCATTTACATCTAATTTGCATAACAGAGACACGTCGGTGCAGCCGTTGTAAACCCTCGAGCCGCCACACTGAGCTTCAGTCACCAAACAGCAACCCGTCGACTCCACAGGTGAGACGCTTCCGACTCCGGCTCTTAGGTGAGTTTGATTCTGTCGTGCAGTGTGGCAGACACTTTGGCAGAAGTCAGCCTGTGCTGAGCTGTAACAACACCA
The DNA here is from genome assembly GCF_018398535.1 of Haplochromis burtoni. NCBI lineage: Eukaryota > Metazoa > Chordata > Actinopteri > Cichliformes > Cichlidae > Haplochromis > Haplochromis burtoni. The sequence goes on from NW_024583783.1 coordinate 8,703, forward strand.
ATGTGACCTGTGCAGGTGTGCAGTTTACATCATGTCAGGTGTGCAAATGTCTCTGCTGTCCTGGACCGTGCTGGCCCTGCTGCTGTCAGCTGGAACCAGTCTGGGGCATGTTGATGTGAAGTGGCTGACTAAAACTGTAGAAATCATCAGGACGAGGTGAGGACACCAACAGCATCAGTCACACATCAAAGGCTTTCTCTAAAGTTTGCATTATTTGGCAGGTATACAGAAAGGGGGCAGTTTTGTGCTGCTGTGAAGATCCCAGGGAACCTGGTGAACCAGCTGAATCAGCTGAATCAGGACCTTGAAGCGGTGCTTTCACACGACACCGATGCAGAGATGCAAGAGTCTTTCAACGAAAATGAGGCATTTTATGATGGTGACTCAGTGGTTGCAGCAAAACCTTATGGTGACCATGCAGAATACAGTGTTTTGAAACACATTATGGATGAGTGGAAGAATGAACGTACTGATAACTTCTTGCTCATCTACACATATCTGTCTCCATGTTCAGACAGATGTGCAGACAAAGATGGAAAGAAACATATCCTTGAATTTATTGATTTTATGACAAGCTGGGGCAAAGAGTATGCACTTGTGTTTCAGAAACCTTACTCTGAACGTACAAGAAATTCGGGAAACCGAAGGTCCAATCCTGAAGATGAGTTGAAAAAAGCTCTGACTGCAATTGCAGACGTGATTGGTGATCAATATATATTCCGTTGTTACAAACCAGAGAGCGGTCCATTTCACTGCATCAGATGCTTCTCAGAAACAAAGGACATTGTTGATGAGTGTTATGAGACTAACCAGGAAACGCCAAGTGCAAAGAGAGCTCATTCACCAGACTCAGGCAGTCAGACAGACAGTGATGTAAAGAAAAGGAAGAGCTAGACAGTGACAGTGACAAAAGTAGCGGTTGCAGCAGCACCAATACAAGTTAAAATTTATCGAACAAACCAACATCATCCCTGAACTCACATCTGAGTGATTGAAACTTTATTCATGCTTAAAATAATTTGTTTTCAAATTGATGATTTAAATTCTGTTTAAAATGGTTAAACATTAAATTGTGTTTAAAATGTGAATAAAGTCAATCTTAAAGCTGCTCTGTCTGTCCCTTCTGTTGCAGTCACTCAGAACATCAGCAGAGCTGTGACCGTCACCTGATTAAACTATTATTGGTTTAAATGTAGCACACTATTTACAGGCTGTTCGATAACCTCACCCATTCATGGATCACTCAGCACATCTGCTGCCTTTTTTCTTACCTTCACATTAAAGCAGGTCAACTGTTATAGTTCTTGTTTTTAGTTTTCAGAGTCGATTTAGGAGCTGGCCTCATTTTTGCTATAAGTCAAATAAGAATAATAGAATTGAAATCAGCTGCTCCTCCCGCCGGGCCCTCAGCCCGAGCCCTGCACGAGCTCTGGCCCGTACTTGACCCTGCACCTGCTGTTTTTGGGCGTGTGGGAAAGTTACTCAGCAGCAGGAGGTGGGACTACTGGTACCTTTAAAAGGGGGCCTGGGAAAGCCCTCGGGGCTTTTTTCCTGATGTCTGTCCTTTGGGGTTGGTCCCAACCTGCATGCGCTTACAGCGAACACCCTAGGGGAGCTTTGCTTTTCCTTCTGTTTTGCTGAGCTGCACTGTTCAATAAAACAGCTGGCAGAGAACTTTGCTCCTCTCCTGTGATTTTTGTGTTTTTGACTTTAATTGAAATTGGGAAGCTGAGATTCACCTATTGCTAATCTGAAGAATTACTCTCAATTGTGACAACTACAGCGTCTCTTTGTCTACTTAACAGTGGTTATTATTCAAGGATTCAAGGAGCTTTATTGCCTTCGCGTCACATGCTTATATGAGGTGGAACGAAATTATGTAGACACGGTCCCGGAATGAAAAGAAACAGAATAACGAAGAAACAGAATTTAAGAAAATACTTGCACTCCATCGTTGCCTACCGGAGTTTTGTTTTGTCCGCCTTCTCTCTGTTGCTGTTGCTCTGCCTTCCTGAACTGGAAACGTCTATGTGATGAGAATTGGTAGCGTTCCTGTGGAGCTTGCTCATCTGGATTCAACTGGTTTCCATCTTCCACCCAGTAACTCAGAAGATCCTTTGTTTGGTGACATTAAGGATGCTGAAGATAAAGCAACAGTCAGGAAGACTCAGACTGAATATCCAGGAAATCAGAAAACAGCAGAAGCTCTCTTTAAGGTCTCATGTAAGAGACAGAAGTCGTACAGGTGGAGATCAAACTTGGACACCAAGAAGACCTGTTGAGACTCGATGCCTAAATCTTTGAGTCCGCTGTCAAAGGAGGAGTACACAGTGTGACAGTAGTTTATTGGTTTAGTCTTGTGTCATCAGCGAGGAGGCTTATTTCTTTTCTCAGTGCTGTACAATTACAAAACTGGACTTAAACTTAACACAGTAAGGATGGGACACACTTGTTTGAACTGTAATATAACAGCACCGAAAAACATACTGTTGAGCTCAAGCAGGATAAAGTGATATATTGAGATTGTATCGTGGTGTCTGGTGATTCCCACCAGCTTGACATTTGTGTTCACATCTCACTGTCTTTGTAAATGCTGTAACAGACCCAGGAAGTCTGTGTAGAGTCTGTCTTTGATGACTGATGTCTTCAAGGGTGACTCTTCATGCATCAGTTATCATGCGTGGATGCTGCATAGATCTGCCTTAAAGATTTTTTTTTTTTTTACATATGCTTCATATTAGTACCACTGATTTTCACTGTGTTGTTATACTAGAGGAGAGAAAATAAATGCATTTGCCATCATCAGAGTTTTTTTTTTTTTTTATAAACAGTAAAAATGTGATTTAACCCTTTGGCGTCAACAAACATACCAGTGTCCAAATCACATGACCTATTTAACATAGCAGCAAGATGCAGCAACTTCAAAGTACAGACCAGTTTTTAAATTGAATTGACAGGCCGAGTAAAACCAGAGCTATGATTAAATAATTAGCTCAAAGTGGGTTTTCTGAATACTGTCGTCACATTTGGTGCAGGAAGAAATGGTACAGACTGGATTTTCAAAGGATAGCTTTCGGGGGGGAACAGACATCCAACCTGTTGTTGAAGCATGAGTGAAAAAGTGATTCTATACATGTTTGTGTGAGACAGCCAATACACATGTCACTTCAGACATGGGGTAATATGGGCAAATATGAATTTAAACATCAAACATTTACCTATAGTTCAGTGGGTGGGGTGTGTTTGTTTTGTTTTATTTTTTATTTTTTTATTTTTTTTTTGGGGGGGGCATTAGTAACTTTATTCCAGTGGCCTGTAATATCTAAGGCAGCTCATCAAAATGTCAATAAAAGTATTTTGATTTATCCTCTCCAAATACTGAAATCCTATGTCGATCAGACCAAGCA
>NW_024583783.1:41853-44382 GCF_018398535.1 Haplochromis burtoni
TAAATTGTTCTAGTTTAAGTAATTGCCTGACAGAAATCAAGCAATGGTTAAAGCAACTTCTTCATTAAACTCTGATAAAACAGAAACTCTAATTATTGCTCCAGACCATATGTTCCAGAAATTAGGCAGCATGTCAGCTTCTTAGACCCTTATATAAAATCGAGCCTCAGAAACCTTGGTGTCATATTTGACAGCTCGATGTCGCTTTAGCAACATTCCAAACAGGTGGTCCAGAACTGTTTTTATCATTTAAGAAATATTTCAAAACTCAGACTAATGGTGTCAAAGCCTGAACTTGAGATGATTATTCATGCTTTTATTTCTTCACATTTAGACTACTGTAATGGTCTTTTTACTTGTTTTAACAAATCAGCCTTAAATCGTCTTCAGACTGTGCAGAATGCTGCAGCACGTCTCTTAACAGGCACCAAGAGAAGATCTCATATCACTCCAGTTTGGCCTCTGTAACTACAGGGGTCCAACAAAGAATGGCCACGCATCATACTGATGTCTTCGGAAATTTATTTCTCTCTCTCTCTCACTCTTATTGTCTTCAGACACCGTGAAAACTGAAGAAACACAAAGTTTACAACTTAAATGTTTTGAGCTTATCAGTCTCTCATCAGTGTCCATAAACAGTCTTGTGCAAGCAGAACAGAAAAAATGCACAATAATGGATATCATAAAAATGTCCTCTCATTACCAGTGTAGAACACATATGCAGCATTATACAAATAATATACATGAAACCATACCATGTGCGCCTCTTGGACAACATGCAGAATAACATTAACGCTGAGGCTGTAGATGCATCTGTAGCCATGTATCCATGCTAGCTCCACAAAGCCGTGGTTGTGCTCTCAACCAAACTCTGGTCATGTGACAATTACAAACTTTACCTCATACAAACTTTACAGCACTTTACATATTTAACGAACCCATATTTTGTAATCACATATTTTAGACATGTTTTTTAATTAATGTTACACTTTTATCATCTTATCTTATAAATAAATGAACTAAATTAAGCATGAATCTATCACAGAAACATGAAATAACCAACTTTATTTCAACTGTCTCAGGGACAGTTACAGTCATCTTTAGAATTACTGAAGGATTCATGTAAAGATGCTGCTTTGATATGTGAAAATGGGACCCAGTTTCTATCCTTTTAATGAATGTGTTTTGTTTGGTGCACCAAGTAAGCCGCATGTATGTTAAAGTGTTCACGGAAAGGATATTGTTAAATGTCATAAGAATGGTCTTCACGCATATTTATATTGTTTTTTGTTTTTCTGTTAGTCTTCTCCTATTTCTTTTGTTTTCTTACTCAACATTTAAAGATGTTGTTGCACCAATGAGAGATTGTAAATGTGTGCAAAATGTAAATAAATTAAAAACAAAAAAAAACAAAAAAAAAACCTTCAACTTGCCATGCTCACACATCAACATGAGCGTGCATCTCCCTCAGGTGCACCGGTGGAACCAACATGCAGTACAATCGTTCCTACATGAGAATTTTCACAATAAATGACCTAATGGCATATAAAATATGCATAGTGCAAAACAAAATACATTAACTGAAAGTAAGGCAGTAAAAATTATTACACAGGGAAAAAAAAACACCTACACGTAAAATAATCACACCGTGACGCCTCTGCCTTTCTAACTGGAGGGACAGTAACTGCGTGTGTGTGTGTGTAAGCATGTAAAACCTGCAGACAGTCAGATTAACAGTATTTTGTCTCTATCTGCTATTCTGCAATTCATCTCATGTAAACAATAATGTGGTGCACAGTGTGAAGTGAAAAAAGGCACATACCTTTGACATTGCCTGTCAAACTCTGTATTCCTCGTCCACACGGAAACGCAAAAAAGGAGTTTTAAAAAAATCTCAGTTTTCGGTGATTCGAAACGCCGTTTACGTGTGGATGAAAGGCCCATACACATAAACAGCTGCGTTTTCAAAAATACCCGTGTAGGTGTGGACGTAGCGTAAAAGAGTTAGTTTATTTTATTACTACCTGTAATTTATTCCAGATTACTTGTATTTGCTTAATTGTTTACTAAATGTTTGAGGTGTGAAATAAACCGGAAAATATAGGTGTGTGTGGTTGGAGGATGTGTTTGTGTGTGTGCGTTGGTACATGCGGGGGTGGGGCGCGCAAACATTTTTCCTGTAAAACAAAGGGGGGCCTAGCAAAAAAAGTTTGGGAACCACTGAGTGCCAGCACACCTGCCCAGGGTTGCCGACCCCTGGACTTGAGACATCGTAGACTTTGCGCTACCGGAGACATGACCTATGGTCCATGTCACAAAGGGCAGGAAAGACTTTTTAGAGGTAATATTGTGTCCAACTCACAGATGCTACGAGCTGATTAACTCTCCTTTTTAAATCAAATCAAATCAAAATTTATTTATATAGCACATATTAAAACAACAGTGTTGACCATAGTGCTTCACAGTCAGTAAAAGCATGAGACAGTTAAAACAAACAATAAAAGAGGACAACAAACAATAGGTAACAAC
>NW_024583783.1:44883-46904 GCF_018398535.1 Haplochromis burtoni
ATAAATGCGTGGATAAGCTTTTCAAGGTCCTTTAAAGGAAGGAACGGCTTTGCTTTGAAAATCTGACGCAACTGGTAAAAGTTGTTTTTTACCACAGTGGACACCTGTAACTTTAAAGTAACTTTAATTTAAAACACTTTTTAAATAATGACATTAATGGTAAAATGTTTATCAAGAACAATTTATTAATGAAAAGCAGGTATAACGTTGATAAACATTAGGAATCATATCAGTATTATTTGTGTGGTAGTTCCTCACAGTGACCACCGGAGGGCAGTGAACTCTTATTACAATCTATAGTCAACAGGACAAAAACACCACAGAGCAGTTTCTGTTCTACACACGTCTGTTCATCATCAAACACTCTGCATTAAAAGTATTTAATATGCTGTAAGCTAGAATATGATATCAAAAATAGTTTAATCACAAAGTAAATCAAACAAAAGAAGTTCAGATGATGATGTTTCTGGAGTAACTATCCCATCACCTGATCTGTAAAAGTGATGATGTCACAAAATCAGACAACGGATTAGAACAGAGCTCTTCTAGCAGGTTTTATCTGAATAATAACATCACATTTGTTCCTGTATTGATGTGATGATGAGAAGAAATGAGACCTGCTGAGGCCTCTGATACATTTATCAGCTATAGTAGGATAATGGCTCAAATATGCAGCTGCAACATGATTTGGTTTCAGTATATTAATATTTAATGATTTTAACTATTTTCATTTGTACTCTTAAGCTTCATTCATCTTTAATTTTTAAATTCACACTGATGTGTTCAAACCAAGAGCCTTGACAAACACCTTCTCAGCATCATCAGCGAGCTCGTTGAGGATCGATTTCAGAATTGTGTAGGTTGTGGCGAAAGAGAGACCCATTGCTAATGGGATTCCAACAATGGGAATAAATCTGGATACTTCCTCTGCTGCAATTAATGTAGCTGTGCGTCCCACTTGGGTCACAACCTTCATGAGGAGCTCTATAGTTATTTTTGCTGCAGCCAGTGGTGAAAGGATGACGGCACACAAATCAGCGTAGGGCACACCTGTTCTGTCAGACAGTCTCGCCAGAGACGGGACATCGAGACCAAACGCATGAACATAATGTGTGACAGCACCAGCCAGCACAGCAACATCAACAGCAATAGAAAGTCCAGGAACTGGAACAGCTGCTCCAAGTGCAGACAGAGTGGCCAACCAATATAATCGGCGCTTGAAAGATTTTTTCTTCTTGATGATGATCTCTGGGTTTATGTTGGGCATGACGAAGAGCAGAGTGTCCCTCTTGTTTGATGGAAGGTCTCTCTCTAAGGTCTGCTGTAACAGAGGGAAGTCATACAGGTGGAGCTCAAAGGTGGACACCAGGAAGACCTGCGGAGACTTGATGCCTAATCCGCTGAGTCCTGTTTCACAGAAGAAACACATGTCAACATTATATAAATCTATAAAGTGATCAAACTCAGCTCTAAGTGATCAGGAACTCACCTTGAACACAGTCTTCTCTGATCTTTGTAAGAGTCTCCTCTTCATTGAAGTCTTTCTTTCTTTTCTCATCACGTATGTTGTTGTCGATCTTTGTACGAACAAAGTAGAACTTTTTCTTCATCTTCTGAATCTCCTTTGCGAGTTTCACATCATTTTCTCTGAAGCGAGTGTCTGAGATGATGATGAAGAAGTCAAACTTCTGAAATCCAACAAGCTTCAGGTACTTCTTAGCTGGAAAGTTGGTGGTGCCGATTCCAGGAAGATCCCAAAAAGTAACATTGGGATAGTTTGGATGGGGGTACGGTGTGACCTCTGAGGTGGTTTCTGTAACACCAGTAGGAGCAGCTCCCTCCTCATCATCACATAGTTCCCTGAAGGCATTAACAAAGGTGGATTTCCCTGAGCCAGATTCTCCTGTGATGGCGATATTTAGTGGGATATTATTTTGTTGTTTTAAATTTTCTTGAATCTTTGCAGCTGCTGCAGCAGTGTCGTTGTTCTGCAGGGCTTCTTTAACTCCAGGAATGTCTTC
>NW_024583783.1:47522-48816 GCF_018398535.1 Haplochromis burtoni
CTGTCGATCTTACGTGCTGCACAATAATGTTTAATATTTAGTATTTACTGTTATATTCACATAGATTATCACGATGATGTTGGTTATTATGTTGCTCTCTTTTTTGCTTGTTTTCTCTTTTCTTTTTTCTCAACAGGTAATCCAGGTGATTGATACATATATTTATTTTTTGCCCCCCCCCCCCTTATCACCGTTCCTCTTCCCCACTGTTTTTCTTTCCCTCCCTCTTTTTCTTTCTCCCTTTCCTTTCCCCCAGTCATGTAGCAACTGAAAATAAAATAAAGTAAACAATAAAAACAATCAAATAGACCAATATGGTGTGGCCAGGATGGTCCACTTGGTAAAGTAAACCCGTTGGGCATCTTTCTCAGCCTTTAGACAATAATTCTGATGGCAAAACAACCAAATGGGTTAGGCGGGGAAAAATAAAAGAATAGAAATAGAAAGAAAGTGACTTTAGCTTAATTCATGAGATAAATTAAAATAACTTACACTAGATTCCTGCTGACGCTGAAAGTGAAGAGAGCAGCACACTGCAGTCAGTAACAATGGGAGCAGTTGCAGTTTCGCTTTGAGCTTTTGTAGTTAGTCACAAGAAAAAGCTCCACCCAAGATAAGAACGAATGAACCAATCAGCGAGTCTTCATGGGAGCCTCAGTAATATATGTTAAAACAGCTGATTTACAAGAAAGTCATGTTTCCACAGCAGAACTCAGTGAACTATAGAGTGGAGTGGAAAAATCACAAAAATTCAATTTTTATGTGCCTGTCACACTTTAATGTTTCAGATCATCAAACAAATTTAAGTATTTTGCAAAGAGAACACAAGCAAACACAAAATTCTGTTTCTAAATGAAGGTGTTTGTTATGAAGGGGAAAAATCCAAACCTACATGGCCCTGTGTGAAAAAGTGTTTGCCCCCTCTTAAAATACCTGAAGTGCCTCAATGCTATGCTTTATATTAATAAGTGTCATATAATTATATAGTGTAGTATTGAATGGACGCAGCCCTGAAAATGAAGGCCTTAGACTGAGTGTCCTTTAGCTGGAGACTCACACCCACATTTGTCTGCAGGAAATGAAAACAGGAAAAACAGGAAACATCTGCCAGTGGAAACTTACTAGAAGGGAGTAGGGCAAGGTCACAGCCTCGCTGGAGCTGAGAAGAGAATAACCTCTGCAACGTGGCTACTGAATGTCTGTGTAACACTGGTGTTTAGACTACACTGTTAAAAAAAAAAAACATTCTAAAACAACGGTAATATTCCGGCAGCTGGGGCGCCAAAATACGACC
>NW_024583784.1:0-6259 GCF_018398535.1 Haplochromis burtoni
CTGAGTCTTGTCCTGTGGAGGTGGCTCTTCTATGTTGTGCCATGCGCTTGTGAAGTGGCTGTTTGGTCTCTCCAATGTAGAGGTCAGTAAATTAGGCAGTAAATTTTAATGCCTACTTCTATGTTTTTCAGTTAGTGAGCATTTACAATGTAAATAGTCATGAAAATGAAGAGTGTGTGTCTGTGTGTATGTGTGTGCATGTGTGCGTACAACACACACAAACCACGAACAACCTTATAGCTGATATAGTTTATATACAAGAAATACTCCCCACAGTGCTCCATTAAGTGTAAAATAAGTATCTGGACCCTCCATCTTTCATGTGTGGATATGCGCTGGTGTTCTTCAAGACTGGCAACCAAAGATTCTCCCCTTCAAAATAATTAAACATGTCATTTAACGTTTATCTTGGCTTTACATTTCAGCAAAAACATTTGACAGTAACACATTCCCTTATTCACAGGTTTTTGTTTAGGAACAAAAGCATATTTACAGTTTTCCCTTTAAATCTGCTCCGTTTTTTGCTCACATCCTCTCCTGCTTTTGAAAAGATTCTCTCTTTAGGTACAGAAGAAGCAACAATTCCTAGGTATCTCACTGCAAGTCTGCTTAGGGATGGGAAGGCTTGTTCATGCTCTTGCCACCAAACCAATGGATCTTTATTTCAGGGAATTAGGTTTTCCTCTGAGTACCGGCGTATTTTAATTAGTACATCACTGAAAGCTGACAGGTGATGTTGGCTTGACACAACCTGCATGTCAAAATCTGTCCTTTTGTTGCAGCAGGACCTTCGGGTGGAGGACTCGGGATAGACCCTGAAGTAGAAGGCCCTGAGACAGAACCAACAGTAGGTGTTGAGCTTACAGTTAGAGTGGGAGCATGAGAGTGACACAAGTGGAATAATTTTGGAGACTTAAACATGTTTTTCAGATTAAACTTCCTGTGTTACTTCTTCATCAACTGTTTCCTTAATCAGGGATAATTTTCCCACATTTAAGCACAATGCATTCTTCCCTAAAAGCTAGGCTGTGGTCACGGCTTTATTTTGCACACAGATCCACTCCAACATGTAAAAGACAGAGTTCCAGCAGGTATCTACTGACTGAATTAGCTTGTGTTCTGAAATTTTCAACTGCTGAATATCCTTGAGCTTCTTTGTGCTGTGGTGAAAAAAGGACACGACTGCATTTTTCCAGCACCTGCACCACTTCTGGGACAGCTTTGACACTGTCTTTTACAACTAAATTCAGTGTGTGTGCAAAACATGTATGATGCCTCCATCCAGCTTTATGAACTGCAGCAGCTATATTTGCACCATTGTCTGTGACAACTGCAATCACCTTCTCAGTTATGCCCCATTCTTCTGTGATTTGCTTATGTGCTGAGCTGATATCATCTGATGGTAAATGGTAAATGACCTGCATTTGTATAGCGCTTTTCTAGTCCCTAAGGACCCCAAAGCGCTTTACACTACATTCAGTCATTCACCCATTCACGCACACATTCACACACTGGCGATAGCAAGCTACATTAGTAGCCACAGCTACCCTGGGGCGCACTGACAGAGGCGAGGCTGCCAGACACTGGCGCCACCGGGCCCTCTGACCACCACCAGTAGGCAACGGGTGAAGTGTCTTGCCCAAGGACACAACGACCAGAGACTGTCCAAGCCGGGGCTCGAACCGGCAACCTTCTGATTACAAGACAAACTCCCAACTCTTGAGCCACAATCGCCTAAGCAGAAAGGAATTGATAGTTTACATATACTTGCTGTTTTATATAGAATGCTGTGTGAATGAAATTGTCAGTATAATACATAATTATAAAAATAATAACAAAGCTGATAAAATTGGCAGATAAAATTGCAAAACATACTGTTAAAGGAGATCAGATACATTTAAATATCAGTATTAGCAAAGCAGAAATGGAGAGCATGATAATTCACAGAAAATGAGGAAAAGATGGTAGCGGTGGGAGGAGGAGAGGACAAGGGGGTGGTTTTATTCTATTCAAAGGAAAACAGGACACATAAGAAGTACAGAGAGCACCAGGAGAGAGGAGATTCATTTTTGGACACACTGGGTTAAACTGTAAACTATTCATTACAGGGATACATCAAGGGGGGAAATGTAGTCGCTGTGGAATAAATGACAAACATAGAACATGTTCTGTTGCACTCTGAAATAGATCAGGAAGAAAGAAGTTATATAATTTAAAACCAGGGGGAAAACAAGATTAAGCAAGATATAAAGGATTTTTGAAAAGGAAATCCAGATGTGAAAGTTTTTGGGGGCTTTATTAGCCTGTTTCTAAAACAGGCTAATTTGTATGGAAGGATACGAGGATGTATATATGCGGTAGTATTCATCTATTTATTTTTATTTTTATTTTTTTTATTAGTGTTATTATTTGGTATGAGCGAATCATGAACAAACTCCAAACCAGTTGGTGGCGGTATTGCACCACATCCTTGTTTGCCAACGTTTGTTGCCAACCGCCGACAAACCACAAAGACGAAGAAGACGTAGTGCGCGTGCCCGCCCAGAGCACAAAGTAGGCCTTCAGAAGAAAGAGTGTAACCACAGTCATCATACTTGTTATCAAGGAGTTTGAGGTTTTTTTCAAGCCGACTGAGGCAAATATTGTGTGGGCTGTACTGAGCTTCCTTACTGCTGCCCCTCTGGTCTCCGGCAGATCACGTTTCTGTTTCTCATGCGTAATTGGAAACATATACGCTCTCGTAGCTCGGACAGCTTGGTCTCTTTGCAAGGTAGCCATTAACATGGGAGGAGAGTGAGCCAGCTGTCTTTACTAGTCCTAGTCCAACTACAAAGCCGGCCTTCTCCGCTGGGGTATCTTTAGTTCGGGTTATTCTGAGAGGGGGTCGAGGGTGAGTACATTATAATCATATTAGTTGCCTCACTCGATAACTGTCTACAGGGTTTCTCTCTCTTAGCTAATTTTGTTTTCGGCTGTACGTTCCGTTCAGCCCCTGTCATTTTGTCTGCTTGGAGCTTCCAGCAGGACCTTGTTTTTTTTTTTTAATCATTTGTGTTCAGCTATTTGTTTTCCTTCAAATGAAGATGTTGTACTGAGTATTATGATTTGATGAGGTGGATAGAATACAACAGACTCAACATTTAATAACAGAATCACCAACCAGTAATGTGTCTTTTAAGATGACGCTGTTCTAGCGGCAGGCTGTTGTAGCAGCTCCCTGTCTTCGTAAGCTCAGTGAGTGCATGTTGTTTGTTGTATATTTGCTGCTATGACAACTTAGTTTCCCTCTGGGATTAATAAGGTTTTTCTGATTCTGATGTTGGTGCTGAACCTATGAGGCACAATAATGCTACACAATACAATGGTCTGCAGTAGTGCCCTACAATAATTTTAGCTGGATTAAAAAATAAAAATCTTTTTGCTGTCGCAGGTGACTGGCAGGAGGCGAAGAGTCTGCTGGAGCAGCATCTCAGCACCTGTAGTCAGAAACATTGGTTCTTCATCAAAGGTGACAAAGAAAAATTGCCAACATTATTCTACAGACATTAATCTGTAATTATTTTGATTATTATTAATAATAATATCTAATTCTGTACACACTGACATTTTGCCTGTCTTTCCCAAATGAGAGACGGATCACTGCTGAAGAAAAATTTCGTAAAGCAACTAGAATATCTTAATGACTAGGGATGGGTATTGATAAGATTTTCACGATTCCGATTCCATTTTCGATTCTGTTTAACGATTCGATTCTTTATCGATTCTCTTATCGATTCTTTTTAAAAAAGGAGAACACTAAGGTCGATTAGCTTAGAACTTTGTTTTATATCTTCTCTTTGAACAAGATAGAAATTTAGGAGTAACATGGCCTTACAAACCCAACAGTGAGATCTTAAGAGATCCACAGCCTACGGCTCTTCAATGGGGTGTCACAGGGTCCCCAGGAAAAAAAATTGTAAATGTAAAATAATAAAATAAATATTCTTCTGTAGCAATAACAAAGTATAACATAAATTATTCTGTAGCAATTACACAAGAATATCCAGTAATGTCCCTGCCTACAATTAAACACATTCACTTACCGAAAATCGGGGGCATCTGCTGTGGCAAATGGGTGCAAGCCTTTTACCACAAACTTAGTCACTGCTCGGTGACATTCGTCTATCCTGGCCTGAAAGGAGACGCTACCGGTAGACTGCAGCGAGAACTGCCAGCATCTGAGCCAGACTCTGTCTCTCTCATCATGGTCACCTAAATGCACAGTAATGGCAGGTTTTGTAATAAGGCAGATCGCGCTAACATAATATGCACTGTTAGTTGATTATTTACCTGCCGCATTAACGGGAGAGGACGTGCAAACGTTACCGCTGCTGCTGGGTTGAGATTCACGAGTCCGGAGCGGAATTAAAACACGACATTCATTTAAGACAGGGGTGCCCAATCCCGGTCCTCGAGAGCTACCGTCCTGCAGCTTTTAGATGCATCCTTGTTCCCACACACCCGAATCAAATGAATGGCTTGTTATCAGGCCTTTGCCAAACACGATGGCATGCTGAAGAGGTAATCAAACCATTTGATTCAGCTGTGTTGGAGTAGGGATGCATCTAAAAGCTGCAGGATAGTAGCTCTCGAGGACCGGGATTGGGCAGCCCTGAATTGGTCATCCACAGTTTTTGGCAATGGCCTCTTTGCATATTAGAGAGCCAAGTCAAGTCAAGTTGGCTTTATTGTCACTTCAACCATATACAGTTTAACAGTACACAGTGAGGCGAAACAACGTTCCTCCAGGAACCAAGGTGCTACATGCAACATAAATTTACAACATAAATTAACAGAAAACACTAAACTAGCTAACTATTTCTAAATGAAATATCTACTTTGCAAGTATTGCAAGTTGCCCTGTTGTCATCCGTTCTCGTAAAGTATAACCAAACTTTTGAGCGTTTGAGCCGCTTAGGCGCGGTGATTCCTGCCAGGTAAATGACGCTCCGCAACATGGTGACGTCATTCGGGGCGACTGGAATCAATAATGGAATCGTTTGCAAAAATGGCAAACAATTCCAAGGAATTGATACAGTGGTAACCAGTTCTCAACAAGAACTGGGTTTTGATACCCATCGCTATTAATGACTTGTTTGTAATTGTTCATTTGTCTGTGAAATACTTGTAAAACATTGTTTATATTTAAAAATGTATATTTATGGTATGTACTCATCAGTTTTCAGAACGAGTCATTCCACAGAAACAGCTCAATTCTGTTTCATTTAATTTTTGCCTCATAACTTTTGCACTGTCCACTTCCTGCTGTGACAAAACAAATTTCCCACGTGTGGGACTAATAAAGGTTATCTTATCTTATCTTATCTTAATTCAATGAGGTCATTATTCAGTTAGTTTACCAGGTCAGGTTCTCAACCTGCTTTCATTAAAAGGAAACCCGACTATTATGACAAGTTACTCAAAATATGTTACAAATGATCTCCACTACACAAAAAACATACTTGAGAATAACTACAATTTTTTTTTTTTGTTATTCATTAAATCTTTGTTGTTTAAAACTATTTTGAAGCCGTTGGAGCGGCCATGTTTTTTGGGACGATGACATGTATTGGTTGTCCGCAGTATAAGTGCTTTCGTTCAGCTAACCTGTTTTTGTTTTTTAAAGTGTATCAACTGTATTAATTAACTTGCCTATTAGTGACCTGGTTATGACTTGGTAGACCCAGCACTATCCAGTCTTTATGTCTGATGTCATTAGCCATGTCTGGGCCCAAACTCTGGTGCAGGTCCCAAAGTCAAATGACCACTGCAGCCTTACTGAGAGCTGAAAAACTGTCTGAATTCTTTCACCATCAATAAAAAGATGAGTGTGGCTGTTCTACCAGGTGTAACAATTAAGTTTAACATCCATGAACACGGAATTTATGACATTTAACTAAGTTAGAAGTTACCAAGGAGTTAACTCGCTTGCTTCCATCTAAATATAATAAATGTTCTGACTGAGGGATTTGTGAACCAAATTAACAGCTCTGTTATCACTTCCAACATAAATGACAAAAGGAAAGTAAACATCAGCAACTGGTATACAGACATGGAAAAAATTGTTGGTACCCTTTGGTCAATGAAAGAAAATCTCACAATGGTCACAGAAATAACTTTAATCTGACAAAAGTAATAATAAATAAAAATTCTATAAATCTTAACCAATGAAAGTCAGATATTGCTTTTCAACTATGCTTCAACTGAATTATTTAAAAAA
>NW_024583784.1:7635-8380 GCF_018398535.1 Haplochromis burtoni
TGTGACTGTTTTGGTTCTTTGTCATTGTAGGCGAAAGAATGGAAAGCATGTCGAAACCTCGGTCCATTGATGATTGCAACATAACCCAACCAGTTCCTGCAAGTAAAGATGAACCTGTTGTGATCCCTGTGGAGAAGACTTCTACCACTATGAAGCAGGCCAGAAGACGACAGCGCATTGACAGTGGGAACAGAAGCCTTACATGCGATCAGTGTGGAAAGGCTTTTACTTGTAATAGCAGTTTAAAAAAACATCAGCTCATGCACACTGGATTTAAACCATTCAGCTGTGATCGGTGTGGAAAGGCTTTCACTCACAATGCCAGCTTAAAAATACATCAGCTTGTCCACACTGGCATTAAACCATTCAGCTGTGATCAGTGTGGAAGGGGTTTCACTCAGAGTAGCGGCTTAAAAAAACATCAGCTCATCCACACTGGATTTAAACCATTCAGCTGTGATCTGTGTGGAATGTCTTTTTCTGACAATGGCAAATTAAAAAGACATCAACTCGTTCACACTGGCATTAAACCATTCAGTTGCGATCAGTGTGGACAGGCTTTCACTCATAATAGCAAGTTAAAAAAACATCAGCTCATCCACACTGGATTAAAAGCATTCAGCTGTGATCAGTGTGGAATGTCTTTTACTGTAAATGGCAATTTAAAACAACATCAGCTCGCTCACACTGGATTTAAACCATTCAGCTGTGATCAATGTGACAGGGCTTTCACTCAGAGTGGCAG
>NW_024583784.1:10138-19674 GCF_018398535.1 Haplochromis burtoni
AACCTGACACCCTCTTTTTCACATTGTTTTATCAACCTTTTCTCCAAGTTTGTTTTACTTTCAAGTTTTAATTTTATTCGCCACATGCACAGTCATACAAACTACGATATGCAATGAAATGCTTGTGTCTGAACTGCGTTTGGTGTTGCTCTTCTGTCTTCCCAGTTTGCCTTTTTCCCAGCTTAGTTTCTTAGTTTTAGTTTCTGTGTTCAGCAGTTGGGACATACCTATTCTTGTTTCATCATTATTATGTTCCTAACGAAACCTCCAGTTCTTGGGTTGTGTATGTGTGTGGTTTTGTTTATTAGTATTTTTGTATGTTTTGGTGTTTGAGAGTATTTTTTGCTACAACAATAAATCTGCCTCTTTGCGTTTATTTCCCTGTCTGTGATTCCTTTCTTCTGTCTGTCACTCAGTACCATCATGACAATACTAACTTGAGAGGACCGTATTCTGACTATGGTTGTTAAGGCGTCTGGCAAGGGATCTCAAAATTGGATTAGAAATGGCAGACAGTTGGTGTCGTAAACCACCTCTTCTGTTCAAAGATAATTATTCACAGTGGACGTAGGTGGCTTCTTTCACTCCTCTTTCAAACCATGTGTCTTCTCTGTCCAAAATGTGAACATTGGCATCCTCGAAAGAGTGACCTTTGTCCTTTAGATGCAGATGGACAGCCTAATCTTGTCCCATTGAGGTGGCTCTTCTATGTTGTGCCATGCATTTATGAAGTGGTTGTTTGGTCTATCCAATGTAGAGGTCTGGGAATTCCTCGCTACACTACTGCATACACTATTGTAAGTATCAACACTTCGCTGAGTTCTTTTGATTCCTCAGAGGCATCCGATGGAAGACAAAACACTGCTCAATAGGCCATTTAACGCTTTATTACTTCTATAAGGGATATGCGTCCTGCATGACACGTTGCCACGGATCTCAAAATGGTGGTGTGCCCCTAACACTTTTATTACAGAAGCTTTCTCATTCTACAAGGTGGGCCATTTATATGGATACACCGTAATAACATGGGAATGGTTGGTGATATTAAAGTCCTGTTTGTGGCACATTAGTATATGTGAGGGGGCAAACTCCTCAAGATGGGTGGTGACCATGGTGGCCATTTAGAAGTCGGCCATCTTGGATACAACTTTTGTTTTTTCAATAGGAAGAGGGCCATGTGACACATCAAACTTATTGGTAATGTCACAAGAAAAACAATGGTGTGCTTGGTTTCAACGTAACTTTATTCTTTCATGAGTTATTTACAAGTTTCTCTTTGTTCACAGCCATTGACATGTCGAAGAGGTTAACACGTGAGGAGCGGATCGAAATTGTGTTGATATCTGGTGAACGCAGTAACCGGGTCATTGCAGCAGATTTCAATGCAAGACACCCTACGAGACCACCCATCTCCCATGCTACAGTTAGCAAACTGCTTGCTAAGTTTCGTGAAACTGGTTCAGTGTTGGATTTGCCAAAATGTGGACGCAAGAAAACTGTCACTAATGAAGAAACATCAGTGGCTGTCCTAGCTTCATTCAGCAAGAGCCCACAGCGTAGCACTCGCCGCATGTCACTGGAGAGTGGCATTAGTCGAACATCCCTTCGGCGGATATTAGCTACTCACAAATGGCACCCTTACAAACTCCAGCTACTGCAGCATCTCAACGAGGATGACCCAGATCGGCGCACAGAATTTGCAGAATGGGCAAAACAAAAATTGGAACAGGACCCTCAGTTCACGCAGAAGATTTTGTTCAGTGATGAGGCAAACTTTTATGTGAATGGTGAAGTTAACAAACAAAACCACCGCTATTGGTCTGACACTAACCCACATTGGATGGATCCCTCCAAGACTGTTGGAACAACAAAAGTGATGGTTTGGTGTGGTATATGGGGTACAACGATAGTGGGTCCATTCTTCATCAATGGAAACCTCAAGGCCACTGGATATTTGAAATTGCTACATGATGATGTGTTTCCCTCTTTATGCACTGAAGCTGGCACGTTCCCTGAGTTTTTCCAGCAAGATGGTGCACCACCACATTATGGGTGCCAGGTCCGAGCATTCCTAGATGAACAGTTTCCTGGAAAGTGGATTGGTCATCGTGGGCCAGTTGAATGGCCCCCAAGGTCTCCCGATCTGACCCCCTTAGACTTTTATCTTTGGGGTCATCTGAAGGCAATTGTCTATGGTGTGAAGATACGAGATGTGCAGCACCTGAAACTACGGATACTGGATGCCTGTGCTGGCATTTCTCCTGCGGTGTTGCTATCAGTGTGTGAAGAGTGGGAGAAGAGGGTTGCATTTACCCCTCACATATACTAATGTGCCACAAACAGGACTTTAATATCACCAACCATTCCCATGTTATTACGGTGTATCCATATAAATGGCCCACCTTGTAGAATGAGAAAGCTTCTGTAATAAAAGTGTTAGGGGCACACCACCATTTTGAGATCCATGGCATACAAATACAATACAAATGGCCCACCCTGTGTCTCAGTAACTGTCCACTAGAGATGGTCCCCTCTTATCTACATTTTCCCAGGCAAGCGTGGGCGAAAGTCTACAGCTTTCTACTCCCCAAGGACACATAGTCTAATGCCTTTATTTTCAGGGCTGTGTCTACTTAATACTACACTGTATAACTTTTTAACACCATCCATCCATCCATTCGCGTCCGCTTATCCTGTTCAGGGTCGCGGGGGGCGCTGGAGCCTATCCCAAGCTGTCATAGGGCGAGAGGCGGGGTACACCCTGGACAGGTCGCCAGTCTGTCTGCAGGGCCAACACACAGAGACAGACAACCATTCGCACTCACATTCACTCGCACATTCACACCTATGGGCAATTTGGATTAACCAATTAACCTATCCCCACTTAGTGGGGAACTTTTTAACACTTATTAATAAAAAAGCATAGCTTTATTGAGGCAATGCAAATTTTTTAATACCAACACTACATTGTTAAGTTTGTGTTTAGGAGTTTTGTCTGATACACCAGCTACATAGGGGATGTCAATGTTGTTACCTTTGTCTTTCTTATCCTGCCTAGCTAATGTCTCATCTTCTTTTCTGTGCATCTTTACTGACTTGATGAACGCCCAATTAGGATAACCACATGTTTTAAGAGTTTCCTTGTGTGTGTGTTCCTTCTTTTTCCCTTCAAGCTTAGAGCAGAACATTTTCTGCATGGTGTTGTAAAGTCTTGATTACTCCGAGTTTGTGTTCCATGGGGTGGTGTCAGTCAGAGAGGAGGTACTGGTCCGTGTTTGTGGGCTTCCGATAAACTTAAATTTTTAGGTTTCCATTCTCTTCAATGCGCATGGTACAGTCCAGGAATGGCAAACAGTTATCCTTTGTGTGTTCTCTGGTGAACTTGATGTTTTTATCCGCGGCATTAATGTGAGCAGTGAAGGATTCCACTGCTTGGGTTTTGATTAAGGTACTCTCCCTCTAAACGAGCCAAGAGCCTTTCTTTCCACCTTCTCCATATAAAGGTTGGCTACAATAGGTGACACCGGGAAGTACATGGCACATCCAAGTTTTTGTCTGTAGAAACCCTTGTTGTGTTTGAAATATGTGGTGGTAAGGCAGAGGTCCAACAATGTGCAAATCTGATTGGGAAGGTGAATTTGGTTGTGTCTTCCAAGGTGCTGTCTTCTTGTAGTCATTTTCTGACAGTCTCCACTGCCTTCGTAGTAGCTATGCAATTGAAGAGAACGACTACATCAAAGGACACCATAGTTTCATCTGGATCCAGGGTAAGTTTCTGGACCTTGTCGGTGAAGTTGGTGGAGTTCTTGTGGGTGTTCTCCACAAGAGGTGCTAGGATGGTAGCAAGGTGTTTCGAGATGTTGTAAGTGGCTGAGTTTATGCTGCTAACAATGGGTCTGAGTGGAACACCTTCTTTGTGGATCTGTAAATGCAGGGTATGGCATTCCCTGGGTATAAATGGTTAATGGACTGGTTCTTAAATAGCGCTTTTCTACTCTCAATGTGTCACGGTTCTGGGTCATTTTAACCCAGCATTTTCAGTTTCTTATATTCCTTTGTATTATGGTTTGTAATCTGATGTTTTTGTTATGCTTTGTTGTTTATTAGTATAATTCCATGTTACAGTTTATTCAGGTTTTGTTCTTAGGTTTTGTGTCTTGTATGTGTCTTGTGCCTTAGTGTACAGTGGTGGCCAAAAGTTTTGAGAATGACACAAATATTAGTTTTCACAAAGTTTGCTGCTAAACTGTGTCGAATCTAAACGTATTCTACGCTAGATTCGACACAGCGAACACCATGAGACCGGACAGTGTGCGCACCGCGGATGACGTCAGTGCGCACACTGTGTCTGAGGAGGATGTGCGGAAGTGCTTCAGGAAGGTGAACGCACGCAAAGCTACTGGTCCGGACGGGATTCCCGGCCGCGTCCTCAAGTCATGCGCGGCTCAGCTGGCTGGAGTGTTCACGCACATCTTCAACCTTTCCCTCTCTCTGTCTGTAGTCCCAGCCTGCTTCAAAATGGCCACCATCGTCCCTGTACCCAAATCCTCCACCATCTCCTCATTGAACGACTGGCGACCTGTAGCCCTGACCCCCATCGTAAGCAAATGCTTCGAGAAGCTGGTCAGGGACTTCATCTGCTCTGCACTACCCGACTCACTGGACCCTCTACAGTTCGCATACCGCCACAACAGGTCCACTGATGATGCCATAGCCCTGACACTACACACTGCCCTGTCACACCTGGAGAAGAGAGACACGTATGTGAGAATGCTGTTTGTAGATTACAGCTCAGCATTCAATACCATCGTTCCCTCGAAGCTGGACAGGAAACTGCAGGATCTAGGACTGAGCAGCTCCCTCTGCAGCTGGATCCTTAGCTTCCTGTCTGACAGACGCCAAGTGGTCAGACTGGGCAGCATCACCTCATCCCCCATCACACTGAACACTGGTGCTCCACAGGGGTGTGTACTGAGCCCTCTCCTGTACTCACTCTACACCTACGACTGCACAGCCACTGACAACTCCAACATCATTGTGAAGTTTGCGGACGACACTACAGTGGTGGGTCTTATCACCAACGGTGATGAGACGGCTTACAGGGAGGAGGTCAGCGCCCTGACCCACTGGTGTCAAGACAACCATCTCACCCTCAACGTCGCAAAGACAAAGGAGTTGATAGTGGACTTCCGGAGGTGCAGAGAAGTACACACCCCCATCACCATCAACGGCGCTGCTGTGGAGAGAGTGAGCAGCTTCCGGTTCCTTGGTGTACATCTGGCTGAGGATCTTACGTGGTCAGTACACACAAACAAAACAGTGAAGAAGGCGCAGCAGCGCCTCTTCTTTCTCAGGAGACTGAAAAGATTCGGCATGAGCCCCCGCATCCTCAGGACCTTCTATCACTGTGCCATTGAGAGCATCCTCACTGGATGCATCACCACCTGGTATGGCAACAGCACCGCCTACAACTGCAAAGCTCTCCAGCGAGTAGTGCGGTGCTCTGAACGGATAATTGGAGGTGAGCTTCCCTCCCTCCAAGACATCTACAGGAAGCGGTGCCTGAGGAAAGCGGGGAGGATCATCAAGGACTCCAGTCACCCCAGCCATAAACTGCAGCATCCGGTCCCGTACCAGCAGACTGAGAGACAGCTTCTTCCACCAGGCCATCAGACTGCTGAACACGTCATAGACACCTCAGCTTCACTACTGGAACTTTAACATTATGCACTCCATACTGTACAGTAACGCCACTGTTTTGCACATGTCTCACTCTGTATATTTTATTTTATATATTTTATTTATTGTTTACTCTATTTAATTTGTAAAATATGTGTACACACACACACACACGTAGAAAAATATTTAGTATACACATCCAGAAATGCATATACTATTATATATTGTACATATATTTATTAGTTTCAGATGTAGCCATTCTTGTATTTTGCTTGTTTACATTATTGTATTTTGCACAACTCTGTTGCTTGTGAAGCTCGCACACAAGAATTTCACTCACATGTGCTGTACCAATGTACCTGCACATGTGATGTGACAATAAAAGTGATTTGATTTGATTTGAAGTGACGACCTTTGACCTTCATCAGGTTTTATTTAATTGTGTCAGAGAAACTCAAACGTGCTCTTCATGCAGCTGAGTACATCAAGTGTTTAAAATGGAAGCTGTGCAGGTCTGAGATCAGCAGCTTTGTGAAACACCAAACTGAGGTCCTGTTAATGCTGATATATAGTGACACAGTTACATGAGTGATTAATCCTTTTGTTTTTTTGTCTTTAACTTTATCAATAAAACAGCTGCAGCTTTCACTACAGCACATGTGGTACTTTAACCTTTGTACTGTTTTCATCAGTTCATTTTGCAGTTAACATGTGAACATGTTGGATGATCTGTCTGCTGTCACTGGGTGGTGCTGAGGTCTGAATTTGAGGGCAGCCCCTGTAGTCACAAAGACAACAGAATCATCACAAACTCAAATGTAAATTGTATCCCTCAAAATTGAAATAAACATGCTGTTGTTTGCACATATTTAATAATCAGCTCTGCACAGGAGCTGAGGCAGGGTGCAGCCTGTTGCCTTTACAGTATCATACTTGTAATAAAAGTACAGTAACAGTAATTAGTGACTGAGTAGCCCGGAGCGTTTCTCTTGATTTCTTTAGTCGGGTAAATTCATTCACCTGCACAGATTAGCTAAACGAACCCTGACAGCCGAGTCCTCATCTTAGCTAGCTAGGTCTCAGGTCCTATACCAGTCTCTTTATTTATAGAAACAAAATGGCCCTACAGCTCTTACTGACTAATTTAACAAGGTAACATCAAACAAACAAAACATTGAAACAAATATTAACCTACAAATAAACTTGTAAATAACCCCAAAATATAAGTAAACTAACAACAAACTTTAACTAATTTCAAAATAATAAAAAATAAGAACAAATAGCTCCTACACAGCAAATTCTGGTCTTTGGAATAAACTCTCTGGGAGTTCAGATTAACTACATTTGAGTGTACATGCGTGACCATCGAATGAACTCTAGTGCAGAGTTAGAGTAACTCTTTTCCGGGAGTTGATTTTTCAACTCTTTATAGGAGTTAAAACTAAACTCTCATGGAGTAAAATTTCTACTACCATATAGAGTAAAATTTAACTCATAACTAGAGTTAAGTTTGATATTAACTCTTTTATAGTGTTACTCATCAAATGAAAAAAGGTTTTAGGTGACAAATTACTCAAACGAAGGATGTGGAGGGTGAAGGTGAACGGTGGTCCCCGTGGTAATCGGAGCACTAGGTGCGGTGACTCCCAAGCTAGGCGAGTGGCTCCAGCAGATCCCGGGAAAACATCGGAGATCTCTGTCCAGAAGAGCGCAGTCCTGGGAACAGCTAAGATACTGCGCAGGACCCTCAAGCTCCCAGGCCTCTGGTAGAGGACCCGAGCTTGAAGGATAAACCGCCCGCAGGGGCGTGCTGGGTGTTTATATATATATATCATAATAATCTGACAATACATATAATATTGGCCAGTTCAAACTCACTGCTATAATAACTAATAATGATTAATATAATAACTATACAGGGAGTGCAGAATTATTAGGCAAATGAGTATTTTGTCCACATCATCCTCTTCATGCATGTTGTCTTACTCCAAGCTGTATAGGCTCGAAAGCCTACTACCAATTAAGCATATTAGGTGATGTGCATCTCTGTAATGAGAAGGGGTGTGGTCTAATGACATCAACACCCTATATCAGGTGTGCATAATTATTAGGCAACGTCCTTTCCTTTGGCAAAATGGGTCAAAAGAAGGACTTGACAGGCTCAGAAAAGTCAAAAATAGTGAGATATCTTGCAGAGGGATGCAGCAGTCTCAAAATTGCAAAGCTTCTGAAGCGTGATCATCGAACAATCAAGCGTTTCATTCAAAATAGTCAACAGGGTCGCAAGAAGCGTGTGGAAAAACCAAGGCGCAAAATAACTGCCCATGAACTGAGAAAAGTCAAGCGTGCAGCTGCCAAGCAGTGGCGTGTCTAGAAAATTTTTGTTGGGGGGGCCAGGTAGGGGCACAGATTTGGAGAAGGGTGGCAGATGTAATTGGCAGATAATGTTAAAAACAATTCTACCAACCGTTAACCATAATTCAATAACCCTGTAAACCTAATAACCGAATGCGCTTTTAACTCTTATTAGAATGAGATTTTAACCACTACGGTGCAAAGTTTTTAGATACTGCGTTGATAAAGTACAAGAGATACAATCAGTCAGTGTTTACTCAGCATTCAAGGACATCAATATTTGCATAGTATTTTTACTGACATATAGTGCACATATGTTTTGGGCAAAAACATTTTTGAATATTAAAATACGAACATGCAAACTCCACACAGAAAGACCCCGGCCTGATGGTGGAATTGAACTCAGGACCTTCTTGCTGTGCGGCAACAGTGCTAACCACCGTGCCACCGTGCTGCCCGGAGTACCCGGAGAGAACCCGTGTTTGCGTGGGTTCTCTCCGGGTACTCCGGCTTCCTCCCACCGTCCAAAGACATGCAGCTTGTGGGGATAGGTTAATTGATTAATCTAAATTGTCACTAGGTGTGAATGTGCGAGTGTGAATGGTTGTCTGTCCCTGTGTGTTAGCCCTGCGACAGACTGGCGACCTGTCCAGGGTGTACCCCGCCTTTTGCCCTATGACAGCTGGGATAGGCTCCAGCGCCCCCCGCGACCCTGAAAAGGATAAGCGGAAGCGAATGGATGGATGGATAAATACGAACATTTTTAACATACAATTGGCAAATTAGCCAATGCCAATGCAAAACCAATGCCTGTTAAAAAAAAGAAGATAATCTTCTCACAAACTGGTGTTTGATTTTGAAACAGGAAAAAAGTGGGGAAACAAATGAAAAGACTAACATTTGAATAAAACCTGAAAGCAAGTAAATACTTTATATGCTGCCTTATGGTAAACTTTGGTAATATTGATGTATAAAGAACAACACTGGCTGATGATGAAATACAGTCAGCTGGCATGGTGACACTGCCAGTATTAACCTGCAGGGCTGGACTGGGACAAAAAATTGGGCATTTTGACTACAGACCGGCCCACCAGGTATTAAAGCCATAAAGCCTTTGAATTACAAAAAATAAATAAATAAATAAATAAGTCATCAGCCCACCGTGCAAATGTCCGATGGCTAGTCCAGCTATGTTAACTTGTTAATCTTTCGCCGAAAAAATGTTTTCTGCGGTGCCGTCTTTCGTGCTTGGCTCTCCTACCTTTGCTAACATGATGCTCATAGTGCAGAAGCCGGTGCTGCATTCACTTACCCTCGGATATCTGAGCTTCACTGTGAAACCATAATCGTACATTTGATATTTCATTAAATTTTATTGTTTTAGCTTCGGGGTGGCACCTGGGGTGGCCAGTCTGCCACCCCGCTGGACACGCCACTGCTGCAGACCCTGAATTGGGACAGAGCCAAAGAGTTGAGCGTGCACGGGCAGAAATGTTGAGAGC
>NW_024583784.1:28965-38830 GCF_018398535.1 Haplochromis burtoni
CCATATAATATTGGCCAGTTCAAACTCACTGCTATAATAACTAATAATGATTAATATAATAACTATACAGGGAGTGCAGAATTATTAGGCAAATGAGTATTTTGTCCACATCATCCTCTTCATGCATGTTGTCTTACTCCAAGCTGTATAGGCTCGAAAGCCTACTACCAATTAAGCATATTAGGTGATGTGCATCTCTGTAATGAGAAGGGGTGTGGTCTAATGACATCAACACCCTATATCAGGTGTGCATAATTATTAGGCAACGTCCTTTCCTTTGGCAAAATGGGTCAAAAGAAGGACTTGACAGGCTCAGAAAAGTCAAAAATAGTGAGATATCTTGCAGAGGGATGCAGCAGTCTCAAAATTGCAAAGCTTCTGAAGCGTGATCATCGAACAATCAAGCGTT
Organism: Haplochromis burtoni; assembly: GCF_018398535.1. Classification (NCBI taxonomy): domain Eukaryota; kingdom Metazoa; phylum Chordata; class Actinopteri; order Cichliformes; family Cichlidae; genus Haplochromis; species Haplochromis burtoni. The sequence goes on from NW_024583784.1 coordinate 29,375, forward strand.
TCATTCAAAATAGTCAACAGGGTCGCAAGAAGCGTGTGGAAAAACCAAGGCGCAAAATAACTGCCCATGAACTGAGAAAAGTCAAGCGTGCAGCTGCCAAGCAGTGGCGTGTCTAGAAAATTTTTGTTGGGGGGGCCAGGTAGGGGCACAGATTTGGAGAAGGGTGGCAGATGTAATTGGCAGATAATGTTAAAAACAATTCTACCAACCGTTAACCATAATTCAATAACCCTGTAAACCTAATAACCGAATGCGCTTTTAACTCTTATTAGAATGAGATTTTAACCACTACGGTGCAAAGTTTTTAGATACTGCGTTGATAAAGTACAAGAGATACAATCAGTCAGTGTTTACTCAGCATTCAAGGACATCAATATTTGCATAGTATTTTTACTGACATATAGTGCACATATGTTTTGGGCAAAAACATTTTTGAATATTAAAATACGAACATGCAAACTCCACACAGAAAGACCCCGGCCTGATGGTGGAATTGAACTCAGGACCTTCTTGCTGTGCGGCAACAGTGCTAACCACCGTGCCACCGTGCTGCCCGGAGTACCCGGAGAGAACCCGTGTTTGCGTGGGTTCTCTCCGGGTACTCCGGCTTCCTCCCACCGTCCAAAGACATGCAGCTTGTGGGGATAGGTTAATTGATTAATCTAAATTGTCACTAGGTGTGAATGTGCGAGTGTGAATGGTTGTCTGTCCCTGTGTGTTAGCCCTGCGACAGACTGGCGACCTGTCCAGGGTGTACCCCGCCTTTTGCCCTATGACAGCTGGGATAGGCTCCAGCGCCCCCCGCGACCCTGAAAAGGATAAGCGGAAGCGAATGGATGGATGGATGGAAAATACGAACATTTTTAACATACAATTGGCAAATTAGCCAATGCCAATGCAAAACCAATGCCTGTTAAAAAAAAGAAGATAATCTTCTCACAAACTGGTGTTTGATTTTGAAACAGGAAAAAAGTGGGGAAACAAATGAAAAGACTAACATTTGAATAAAACCTGAAAGCAAGTAAATACTTTATATGCTGCCTTATGGTAAACTTTGGTAATATTGATGTATAAAGAACAACACTGGCTGATGATGAAATACAGTCAGCTGGCATGGTGACACTGCCAGTATTAACCTGCAGGGCTGGACTGGGACAAAAAATTGGGCATTTTGACTACAGACCGGCCCACCAGGTATTAAAGCCATAAAGCCTTTGAATTACAAAAAATAAATAAATAAATAAATAAGTCATCAGCCCACCGTGCAAATGTCCGATGGCTAGTCCAGCTATGTTAACTTGTTAATCTTTCGCCGAAAAAATGTTTTCTGCGGTGCCGTCTTTCGTGCTTGGCTCTCCTACCTTTGCTAACATGATGCTCATAGTGCAGAAGCCGGTGCTGCATTCACTTACCCTCGGATATCTGAGCTTCACTGTGAAACCATAATCGTACATTTGATATTTCATTAAATTTTATTGTTTTAGCTTCGGGGTGGCACCTGGGGTGGCCAGTCTGCCACCCCGCTGGACACGCCACTGCTGCAGACCCTGAATTGGGACAGAGCCAAAGAGTTGAGCGTGCACGGGCAGAAATGTTGAGAGCGCGAGCAACACATTGCGAGCAAGCGCAAATGCAAAAACTGAGCGAGAGGGGCTGCTATTGTGTGTGTTGTATGGATAATAGCAAACACTGAAATACATTTTTTGCACGCAGCAATGAATTTTGTTCACTCAAATTTAGCTTTTTCTTCACTCAAAATAAATTTCTTCTCAAAATGCAACACTTGCACCTGCAATTTTTTTTAACATGCGCTCAGAATAGTGGCACAAAAATAACGCCATAGCTGGAGTGGGACACAGCCATGGTGCAGGGAAATTAGACTTTTGTTTTCAACGAGACAGTAAAACATGTTTCATTGTTCTGTTCCAGTTGGTGGCGGTAATGCACCAGAAACATTGTTTGCCAACCGCCGTCACACATAAAGAAGAAGTAATCGTCCACAGAGCAGAAAGTAGGCTTAGAACACTGTGGATCGTACTTTTTTCTTCCACGGGGACTTTTATATTTTTTTCAAGTCGGCTAAAGCAAAGATCGTGTGGCTGTGCTGAGCTTCCTTACTGCTCGCCCTCTGGTCTCCGGCAGATCAAGTTTCTGTTTCTGATGCTTGATTGGAAAGATATACGCTCTCGTAGCTCACGCAGCTTGGTCTCTCTGCAAGGTATATCTACTTGGGCTCTCGGTGACAACGCCAAGTCATCCTGTCGGTCAGTTTGGAATAAATCACCTGTAAACAAATAACTTGCCCTCGTGGTGATTGACGGGAGTAACATGCTGGGGAGTGGAGGTCAGTGAGCCCACTGTCTCTACCAGTCCTAGTCCAACTGCAAAGCCCCGCTTGCCTCCTTCTCCGCGCGTGGATCTTTAGTTTGAATCAGAGGGGATCGAGGGTGAGTACATTATAATTATATTGGTTGCCTAACTCTATAACTGTCTACAGGGTTTCTCTCTCTTAGCTAATTTTGTTTTCGTCTGTATGTTCTGTTCGGCCCCTGTCATTTTGTCTGACTGGAGTTTCCAGCAATTCAGCACCTTATTTATTTTAATCATTTGTGTTCAGCTATTTGTTTTCCTTCATATGAAGTAGGGCTGCCAGGATTAGTCGACTAGTCATGATCGTCGACTTATCCAATTTAATAGTCGACGCCTCGCAGGAATAAGTAGTAGGATTTAAGAGTGTAATAACGGACTGAAACAGAAGATGGCAGCACTGCATGTACAAGGATGCCAGCTGCCGTTAAACCCACGAAGAAGAAGAAGCTGTGTCCCAGAATTCATAGCGCGGCCACTCAGTTTCCAACAATGGCGGCAGCTAGTTAGTTTTAATATTACTCTTATTATTCTTTCAGTTTTGTTTGGCTTTTTTTCAGTATTTTATTTGTTCCTGAGTAAATCGGTTTGGCTGAGATTAAAGTTATCGTTTTTACACAGCTGAATAAACATCAAGCAGACAACTGATTATCAGAAGTGTGAGATGCTCAAGAATATACTCCGGTGTCCTGTTATATTTTAAATAGCAAGGAGCAGATGACGAAGTTTATTCAACTTCACCAAAGCAATCTGCAAATTTCATTAAAATTTATATTATCTTGTCTTTATTTTTAGTTAGCACATACCTTAAACACTTAAAGCTGTAAACTAATGATAATTATATAAGAGCAGGTGCATGCTGGTGCAATAAGCTGTACGTTTGCTTTTGTTTTTTACTTAAAAAGAGGTTATACACACACAATACGGTAATATTATGTTGAAGCACAGTATGTATCACTCTGCGAGGCTCCTGCCTACGATAGCCATAATGCTCCGACAATCCATCAAGCGGTGCGGGTTCGTAGCTTAGCAAAGTCATACTAAAACATTTGACAGATTTTCGAGCGCTGTGTACCACATAGAATCATTTTGAGGTCAGTAAACACAACCAGAATTCATACATAAGGCACACAGTATTATAAGGGGCACTGTCGATTATCAGAAAAATCAAAGGATTGATTTTAAGTGTGCCGTATGAACGGTATGATATGGCCCAGCCCTAGTTGTTACTGACTCTATGAGGCACAATAATGCTATACAATACAACGCTCTGCAGCAGTGCTCTACAACAGTGTTTCCTAACCACTGTGCCGTGGCACACAATTGGTCCAAAAATACAATTTAATAATTACTACAAGTAGAGCAGGGCGATATGGCCAAAAATATTTATCACGATATATATTTGAAAATTTGTGATAACAATATAATTGACAATACAATTGATGCGAGACAAAATACAACTCCACAACTTTACTAGCGCAAAAAAAAAAACATCATCCATTCATTTTCACTTAAGCAAGAAGCTGTTTTTTTATGTGCTATAAAGCTATATAAAAATGTAACAGTGCAAATGCAAATTCCTTGCTGAAAGTTTAACCAAAAGGCATTTCCAGTAGAAATGGGCTGACATATCCTGAGCATAACCATGTATAATATCCACTGAAGTTAAAAGAGGTGCTTTGCAACATTAAACTGCAGTGTGCCAAATAAAAAAGTCAAACATGTATTTTTCTGAACATAAGGTGCACGGGATTATAAGACACATTAAGCTAAACAAAGCAGTCAGATAAATCAAACTACTCAACTCATTCTTCTTGCTTCCTCCACTTCTGTACCATTGATTCATTAATGCTGTATTCTATCACAGCTGCTCTATTCCCATGTTGTTGCAGTATATTAATAACCCTAACCTCATATGGTGGATGGATTATGTCAGTTGTTCTCCTGACTGAAGTTTGGTCCGTGTGATTGCATTTGTCTCTAACCATCAGGAGCCTTCACGTTAACTTTTATTGAGTGGAAAAATGGTAGCTTTCATCCTGGAGCTTCACTGTTTATGTTATGCTAACATAGCCGTGTCGCTAGCGATCACGTAGCACGTCATTATATACCACCTAGCTCAACTTCAGTAACCCTACAAACGTCACTGCTGTTTAGTTTTCTGTCTTCATTTATGTTGGAAGTGACAGCAGAGCAGTACGTTTGAATTTTTTCAGAAATCTCTCTGTCAGAACGTGCTATATCATGCTTAAGTAACTAGTGAAACTAGCAAGCTAACTTCCGGTAGTTTTCTGCTAACTTCTAACTCGGTTAAATGTAATAAATTCTGTTTTCATGGATGCCTGGATGTTAAACTTCATAGTTACACCTGGTAAAGCAGCAATGCTGATCGTTTTATTAAAGATGAAAGAATTTAGACAGTTTTTAACTCTCAGTGATGCTGCAGTGTTCGTTTGACTTTGGGACCTGAAGAGGACGGAGTTTAGGACCCAGATTACTCCCAAATTCAATGCAGTGACTGGTAGAGTAATTACTCTTTCATGTCTGTGGGTGGCAGTGGGTAGTGCAATAACACCTTGGTAAATAGAACTTTCTATTTTCCAAGGCACTGCCAGAAAAAACAAGAGGAGAGGACATTTTTCAGGTTACATCTGAATGTCTTGAACAAGGAGGAGTTAAGTGGGATAACTGCATAAGTGTCTGTCAGGGGTAGACATTTGTTCTATCACAAGTAAGAGAAATAAGACACTGCAGACCAACTCAGAGAGTTTTAAGAACGTGCGCACGGGTGAATGTCCCTGAGAAGACACACACACCGATTGCAGGCTTGCTTGCTTTATTTATAGGGCAAAGCAGGTTACATAGTACTTCCTCTTCTGTGAGGAGTCGGGGAGAGGTTAGACGTTAGCTCAGCGCTTATCTGACCTCACACCCACACACACACTCTGAAATAACGAATACAGAAGTATATCATGCTTATCTGACATCTCACACACTGAAGCAAGGAATACATCATGTTCTCTTTAACAATAAGCTTGGTTATGTTGAAATATATGAACACTTGAATATAAGGCACACTTGATTATATTGTATTATGTAAAAAATCTTCTTACAGTGTCTTCATTGATGGAGCAGCAGCCATGGTCGAGCACACCAAAGGTTTCATTAGCAGAGTGAAAGTGATACACGCATGTTATTGTTACACACTGTTTTCTGCACCGTGAGGCGCTGTTGCCAAGACTTTAGCAGCAGATCTAGCTCCTATGTTGGATGATGTCGTGCGCATGGTAAACTTAGTCAAGAAAAGACCTCTGAAAAGCCGTATATTTGAATCTCTGTGCGAGGAAATGGGAACGGAGCATACAGCCTTATTGCTCCACACGGAGGTCCGATGGTTGTCACGCGGAAAAGTACTGCCCGTGTGTATGAGCTGCAAGAGCTAAAAGTGTTTTTGAGTGAGGAGAGGTACAATGATGCAAAGGTGCTTGCAAGTTATTGGCAGATATATTTCAGCATTTGAATGAACTCAACATACGAATGCAGGGCTGAGATGAAAACCTCTTCACAAGCACAGATAAAATAAATGGATTCCGTTCAAAGGTGCATTTCTGGCAATAACATCTGGAAAATGCCAACCTTGGCATGTTCCCAGTCGCCCAGAAATGGCAAGGAGATATCAAAACTGCCGTACTATGTGAAATAATAGGTAAACATTTGAAAACGCTCGAGGAGAAGTTGTCCAATTATTTCCCCTCAGTCTCCACTGAATGCCTTGACTGGGTAAGGGGCCCATATAGCTCAGCAGCAGTTTTCAGAAAGGATATGACTTTGCAGGAGCAGGAGGAACTAACTGAACTGAGACAACACCGTGGTTTAAAGCTGAGCTTTGCTGATCTATCTTTGGACAGTTTTTGGTTGACTGCTGCCCAGGAGTTCCCCATTCTTGCAAACAGAGCCACTTTGACATTGCTCCCATTTTCTACAACATATCTATGTGAGCAAAGCTTTTCGAGCATGGCTGCTATAAAAACTGAAAACAGAGAGAGATTAAGAACTGTTAAGGAAGAACTTCATGTATGCTTTTCTTCAATTCCTGCCAGAATATCATCTTTATGTTCATCTAGACTAGCCCAGGTTTCACACTGAGTGAGTATAAACAAACTGAGAGACTAACTTGCCATTATATGTACTGTATGAAGGTACAATGTGTCATTTTGGAGCAAGTTTGGTAGGTGGTGTGCCACTGGATATTTTTAACCTATAAAATGTGCCGTGACTCAAAAACGGTTGAAAAACAATGCCCTACAATAAATCTCACTGAATAGAAAAATGAAGATGTTTGCTGTCACAGGCAACTGGGAATAGAGTCTAATGGAGGAGCAGCTCAGCCAGTGCAGTGAGAAACATCGGTACTTCATAAAAGGTGGCAAAAATAAAATCACCACCACTATTGTACAGACACTGCAGACACGCAGTTTAAAGAGAAGATTTTAACATAAATTTTCCCCCTTCTCCCACTCTAGTAGTTGAGCTGTCTCACTCTAACCTACAACATTCCGTCCCATACACACACATTATAAAGTCTGAAACGGGGGGGGGGGAAAGCATGAAACTTAAACTGGGGCTGAACGTATAATAGATACAGTGGCTTGCAAAAGTATTTGGCCCCCTTGAACTTTTCCACATTTTGTCTCATTACAGCCACAAACATGAATCAATGTTATTGGAATTCCACGTGAAAGACCAACAAAAAGTGGTGTACACGTGAGAAGTGGAACAAAAATCATACATGATTCCAAACATTTTTTACAAATACATAACTGAAAAGTGGGGTTTGCATAATTAATCAGCCCCCTGAGTCAATACTTGCCAGAACCACCTTTTGCTGCAATTACAGCTGCCAGTCTTTTAGGGTATGTCTCTACCAGCTTTGCACATCTAGAGACTGAAATTCTTGCCCATTCTTCTTTGCTCAGTCAGATTAGATGGACAGCGTTTGTCAACAGCAGTTTTCAGATCTTGCCACAGATTCTCGATTGGATTTAGATCTGGACTTTGACTGGGCCATTCTAACACATGGATATGTTTTGTTTTAAACCATTCCATTGTTGCCCTGGCTTTATGTTTAGGGTCGTTGTCCTGCTGGAAGGTGAACCTCCACCCCAGTCTCAAGTCTTTTGCAGACTCCAAGAGGTTTTCTTCCAAGATTGCCCTGTATTTGGCTCCATCCATCTTCCCATCAACTCTGACCAGCTTCCCTGTCCCCGCTGATGTCCAGAGCATGATTCACCATATTTGACAGTGGGGATGGTGTGTTCAGAGTGATGTGCAGAGGGGGCCGAATACTTTTGCAAGCTACTGTATTAAATAAAATAAATAGAAGCTGAATAGGGACCTTGTAAATCAGAATCGAGTCAGCTATAGAAATCAGTGACGATACCCAGCCCTATTATTATTTTAAACCTCTAGCAGTTCAACACTTACCTTTGTACAATTTTAAGGTAATCATTGGACTTGAAAGACTTGAATTGCAATCAATCACAAAAACATTTGAATGGTAATGTATGTAAAGGTATATATCAGAAATTTTAAGAAAGTGGAAAAAAAGATTCCTTTGGTATTTCAGATTGGGACTTTGACTCCTGACCAGGGTCTCTATCCAGAAGAGCCCTGTCATGTATTAAAACATAACTTTCTGCTCTAGCAGTCCAGTTCAGGTCCACTGCGGCCGACCTGTTTGTAACCTTTGGTCTAAATGTTTGGTGTCAGAAGACTCCATAGGTCCCACAGCCTCTTCATGATACCCCTTCTACCAGGATTACTTGCACAGTAGCATTCCAACAGTCTCCTGTTCTCATCCCTTGTCCTTCTTGTTCTAAGAACCATACTTCTCATGAGTGCGTTCTGGTTCCTGAACACTTGACACAGGCATGCTTAAACTCAGAGACTGCATCCTCCTGAGGACCTGGCCTTCGTGTTTTAAGTGGGGCGAGTCCAGCTGTGTGTAGGTGAAGCGAACGGCTGTGAAATTGGAGGGTTTAGCCTTCAGTTTTGCAACACAAGCCGGGGAGTTGAATAAACTCAGCTTTCTGCTCCTTGCTATCTAAAGTATAACAGTACACAGGTGTAAATTCTCAACCATCTCACATTTCTGTTGTCATGGCCCAGGCCAGTTAACTGGAGGACTCAAATGTGGGACCCACACATACACCCCGTAAACGGGAAAAAACAAACAAAACTTTATTTCATTTTCAAAAAGCAAAAACGTGTAGATATGAGTCACGAAATAATGGACTAAGGTTTTCCTGTCTGCTTGGGAACCAAGCTTGAAACAATGACTAGCTTTCTAATGAATAATTGGCAAACTTAAATCTTCATAGAAAGTCCATTCTCGTGAGCATAGAGGAAAGGCACAGGCTGCGGGAAATGCACTGGGAGTCTCTGCACGCTGCAACAAGAGGAGAGTGGTTTTAGTGATAAAGCTTGGGGAAAATGTCCGGGAAAAGCATGACAGTCGTTTGCCTTACTGTTCGCGGGCGAGGTGTAGACACAGGAAGTACAAGGTCCTTGATTCAGGTGCTCAATCAGCTGGGCGGGGGGAAGGAGGTCTGGCACCTTGGACCGGGCGGCCTCGGGAACAGGTGGCCCAGTGCCCGGTCAGGTTCAGTCTGTAAAGACAAAAGTATTTTGTCTTGTGTCAAGACAATGTATATCGTGATAAATATTTTTGGTCATATCGCCCTGCTCTACTTGGAACAGGCCATTCCGTGACTGCTCTCACTTTTGCAGGGTCCGTCTTCACCTGCACTCCTAATAACACATACCCCAGAAAAGCAATAGTTTTAGCATGAAACTCACACTTTCCTGCCTTTACAAAAACATATTCTCGAGGAGGCTCTGCAGCACTGCCCGTATATGGGTCTGATGCTCCTCTAGTGACTTAGAGAAAATGAGTATAGTGATTTAAGAAGTCCCATAGCACGTCATTCACTAGAGTCTGAAACACCGTTCATTAATCCAAAGGGCGAAAATGCATACACACACACACACACACACACACACACACACACACACACACACACACACACA
>NW_024583784.1:40053-48797 GCF_018398535.1 Haplochromis burtoni
TTTTTTTTGTTTTTTTTACTCATGGGGATGCGCATGATCTGAATTACGCAATGTATCATAATCTGTACTTTTTGTAGGTTTTGTAGTTTCATAACCACTGTTTTGGTTCTTTGTCATTATACAAAAGGGGGAAAGCATGGTGAAACCTCGGCACATTGATGACCTCAACAAAAACCACCCAACACCAGCTAATACAGATGGGCCAGTTGTGATCCCCATGGAAAAGACTTTTACTACTATGAAGCTACCCAGAAGATGCCGGCGCACTGACACTGGGGACAGGTTTACCTGTGATCACTGTGAAAAGTCTTTTACTCATAAAAACAGCTTAAAAAAACATCAGCTCATACACACTGGAGTTAAAGCATTCAGCTGTGATCAGTGTGGAAAGTCTTTTACTTACATGAAGGGTTTGAAACGTCATCAACTCATCCACACTGGCATTAAACGATTTGTCTGTGATCATTGTGAAAAGGCTTTTACTTATAAGTGTGCCTTAAAAAAACATCAACACATTCACACTGGTGCTAAACCATTTGTCTGTGATCAGTGTGGCAAGACTTTTGCTCACGTGGATAGTTTAAAAACTCATGGCCTCATCCACACTGGTGCTAAACCATTTATCTGTGATCAGTGTGGAAACGCTTTTGCTCGTAAGGAGAGTTTAAAAAGTCATCGACTCATCCATGCTGGAATTAAGTCATTTGTCTGTGATCATTGTGGAATGGCTTTTACTCGTAATAGCAGCTTAAAACAACATCAGCTCACCCACACTGGCATTAAACCATTCAGCTGTGATCAGTGTGGAAAGGCTTTTTCTCATAATGGCAGCTTAAAACAACATCAGCTCATCCACACTGGATTTAAACCATTCAGCTGTGATCAGTGTGGAATGGCTTTTACTCTTAATGGCAGCTTAAAAAAACATCAGCTCACCCACACTGGATTTAAAGCATTTAGCTGTGATCTGTGTGGAAAGTTTTTTACTCAGGATGGCAGCTTAAAAAAACATCAGCTCATCCACACTGGATTTAAAGCATTCAGCTGTGATCAGTGTGGAAAGTGTTTTAATCAGAATGGCAACTTAAAAAAACATCAGCTCACCCACACTAGAGTCAAAGCATTCAGCTGTGAACAGTGTGGAAAGTGTTTTGCTCAGAATGGCACCTTAAAAAGACATCAGCTCACCCACTCTGGAGTTAAACCATTCAACTGTGATCAGTGTGGGAATTCTTTTAGTCACAGGAGTTCCTTGAAAGAACATCAGCTCGTCCACAATGGCACTAAACTATTTGTCTGTGGTCAATGTGGAAAGGCTTTTACTTACATGAGGGTTTTAAAAACTCATCAGCTCGTCCACACTGGTGTTAAACCATTTGTCTGTGATCTTTGTGGAAAGGCTTTTCCTGACATTTGGGTTTTAAAAAAACATAAACTCATTCACACTGGTACTAAACCATTTGTCTGTGGTCAGTGTGGAAAGGCTTTCGGTCGCATAGATACTTTAAAACATCATGAGCTAATCCACACTGAAGTTAAATAGTTTTTATATGGTCAGTGCTGAAAGGTTTTTACTTGTGTCAATATATTTAAAAAGCATCAGATTATTCATACTGGAATTAAAGCGTTTGTCATCAGTGTAGAAAGTTTTACTCAGATTAGATTCTTAAATTTGCATAAGCTTATCTATGCTGGAGTTAAACACTGTCGTTGTGCATAGTGTGGACATTCTTTTGCTAGGTTTTGTCATCTAAAAGAAAAATCCCAATCTCACCAACTATTAAACCACTGAAATATGAGGAGTATGGAAAGTCTTTTATCCATAACACAAACGTATTGAGGATCAGCAAACCCATACTGTGTGTCCTTTTGGAGACAGTGAGAAGCACAGAGGATCTGAACAAATCTGCTGAATGCTAGGTCAAACTTCGAAAGCTTGAGATCAGGCTTCACAGAATTCAGCTTTAATAATTGTCATCAGAGGCAAGAAAGAATACATGTGTGTAAATGAGAGGGAGACAGGTGTAACAGTGGTCAAAGGACACTTGGCAAAGGATGATGAAGATGGGGCTACCAGGCAGAATGAAAAGGTCTTGCGACTTTTACCTTTGCCATAAAAAATGTTTTAGTAGGATGTACATATTGATTGTAACAGTACTTAAATCTGTAAGTATTCTAACATGAATTGCTTGCAGTGAAGGATAGGAGGGTTAACAATTAGAAAAAGTGCTGTAGCTTTATTCTTGCTGTAGTATGTAGTTTCTCCATGTGGTGGAACATGTCCTTTTGTCTGTGAAGGTTCTCAGTCATCCAGGTCATCATAGTCAAAGGAGCTTGCAAAGAAAAGCGTCTGGACTTCTTTAAGTTACTTGAAGACGTTTCACCTCTCATCCGAGAAGCTTCTTCAGTTCTAAGGTCAAATGGTGGAGAGTCCCAGATATAAACCTAGTGGGAGTATCCCCCCACAGAGGGACATCAGGGGGTCCTTTTGGCAGCCAGCATGTAAGAAGACTTTCTTTGAATTGTTCATGTTACTTTCTTACATGTTCTAATTTTTAATCAAACTGTTTAATAAAGAGCAGCAGAGTCCTTTCAGAAACTCCTGATTGTTGTTTCATAAATCTAATGGCTCTTTACTAGAAACCTAAATTAAAGTCATTAAGAGGCCACTGATGCAGTAAGACTTAGAAATCTATGTACACATAATAAACCAAGCGGTTCAGTAAAGATTGAATTGAGGAAAAGGTTGTCATGTTAATATAATGCAAAAAATGTTGACTTTATCTGTTCTGTGCAAACATCTGTGAACTTGCAGACCAAACATTACCATCATGTGATCACAAGGAGAAGCAAAACGTCTGCACAGACTACGTTCTTGGTCAATCTGAAAGGCCTGTTGATGTTTACTTGGCTGTTCATCATGAGATAATTAGTGAAGTAAATGCTGTGCTGTTTCTGTTGTAACTTGCCCATGTGAAATGTGTTTTAAATGGTCTCTGTTGTCCTAAAAATGATGAGTCGGTTTAGCTGCATGAAGAGAAAATGAAACCTGTAATTTTTATGTTGTATTGCAAATATTATTGTATTTCATCAATTTGTGTCATTTTAACTGGGAAGTATGTGTAAAATTAAGTGTATCCTATAATTATTTAGATATATAAAAGATATGATGTATCTTTCTTATTTTCTGTGAACTTACTTATACATTACTTAAAAGTTATGTCAGTATAGTAATTTCTTTGTTCTCTGTAAGAAAATGACTTTCTATCCCTTTATCTATTCTCACACTGAAAACGCTACATGCAGATGAACATAATCAACATTTGGGTATCCCTTTGTTGTAGTGTACCTACCATTAAGTATTTGTGGATAAATATAATTATATGCAATTTCAAAAAAGAATTGAAATTGCATATAATTACAGTGGAATTATACCATTTATCACAGGACCACACACAACCCCACACGTGCATTTCAAATCCCCTGCAACTGTATTGTCATGTGCCATGTGTGGTAAAACACATTATTGTAGTGTACATTATTTTCACCATTTCTCACCAGTTATATCACAGTGGGTTTTCCAGATCTCGTACCAAATGATATACCAGCCTTTAGAAGAAAGTGGTGTCTGACAGTCAAGTCACTGTAGAACTGTACAAGCTCAGGGGTCCTCTCATGGGCAATGTGCATGACACAAAAGAACAATATCAATTTTGCCAAAATTAGCATTTCTTTATCCTTTGGAAAATCAAAGTACCACATGAAAGAATAAATGCACCTATGAAAGAGCAAGTATCACAGCTCTGGAGTTTTCTTGTTTACCATGCAGACACAACATTTTAATTCCTTTTTCCATTAAACAACATTTGCTTCTGCTCTCCTCAGGTGTGCTAGATTAGATCCATATGCAGTCTTCTGTACTGGATTGTAAAAATTGCTCTTTATGAGTTTATAAACAGGTTCTCAAAGAGCGAATTTTTCAAATGGAAAAAACACACAAATGTGGTGGCAAAAAACGAGGGTCAGTTCTTGCCCACTTTTAATAACTTTATTGTGCATACGTTTTATGGAAGGAGCCCCACCTTGAGTATCAAACCATCAGCCAAAGAGCTTGCGACTCTCCTCAAATTGGCTGCAATGTGAACATCCACCTGTCTCTACAGGCTCTTGTTATTCGATGGCTACTTGATAGAAACATATGATAACGAAGGTGTAGAAAGATTCAGAAGATTCAAATTTTCTGTAGATAAAATGAATAGTGCATTTATTATGAGGAAAAAGTTTCAGAAAACCTAAAGCTGCAGTTGCAGTTATGACTTGCAAATGTTAAAATATATTTTTTTACAATCCCACTACTTCTCACATGCTAAGCAAGAGCTCTACCCTTTGAGCTATTCCCCCTTGGGTATATGGTTGGGTTAAAAATTTACCTGGAAAGTACATTTAGGAAATAATTGATGAAGCTATCATTGATAAATTGATGAATGTTAAATCATTTTAAATGTTATGCAGCATCTGGTTTGAAGTGGGTGGGGAGCTGAGTAAAGAAATGAAATCAGTAATTAAACAAAAGGTCAAGGGAATGGTACAGGGAAATGAGACTTTTGTTTTCAATAAGAATAAGTATCAGTAGAACATGTTTTATTGTTCTGTTCCAGCTGGTGGCGGTAATACACCAGAAACGTTAGTTGCCAACCCCCATCAAACAAGAAAAAAAAGAAGTAGTGCGCATGTACAGAGCAGAAAGTAGGCTTAAGAAAGAAAGAAAGAGTATAACCACAGTCATCATACTTATTGTATCCCACGGGTTCCTTTATGTTTTGTTTTGTTTTTCAAGCCGGCTTAAGGAAAAGGTAGTGTGGCTGTGCCGAGCTTCCTTACTGCTATCTAGTGATGACCATACAAATCTTTCTGAAGCATTGAAGCTTGTGTTAAAAAATAGTTCATCACTACAAACGTTTCAACCAATGACTGTAGAAAACATGGACGACGTGGCAGCACCTCCTCCCACTGTGCAAAAATGAAGCCAAAAATCAATGCCAAAAAGCATTTAACGATAGTTACGGTCAGAGTATCTGTTAAGATGTTAAGAATAAGTATCTCTTAAAATGGTTGCAATAATGAAATATTCAATATAAGGTAGACAAAAAACGAAAAATAAAAAGATAGTTACGGCTCAGGACTCCCCGATCCTTACTGCGCATGTGCAAAGTCGGACCGTACAAATCAGGGGCCTGTCTCAATATGCATACTTCTGCGTACTTGCATTCTCGTGTACTCATGATATGTCATCAGTTGGAGACCAAGTACTGTTCAAATTCAAAGTAGCCGAGAACATGAAAAATTCCCGGATGGGTTCTCGCTCTGCCTATTTTATCGAGCACGCATCGGTGTTGACTTGTGTAGACTTGGTACACTTAAATATCCCAGAATGCATTTCATCCAAAACCCAAACGCGGTAATTGCGGAGGAGCACGGCTAAAAACTTTTAAATATTATTCTTTCTAGGTCTTTTTCAGTGCGTTAGTTGTGTTTTATTTGTTGGTGAGTAAATCGGTATGGCTGAGATTAAAGTTATTAGATTAATTTAGATTAAATAAAACTTTATTAATCCCTCGGGAGGATTCCTCTGGGTTCTCACACAGCTGAATAAACTGCTGTGTGAAAACAGCAGTTTATTCGACCATCTACGCCAGCGTCCGGTTATATTTTAGACAGCGAGGAGCAGACGGCAGGTGACGTAATTCTGAAGGCTAGACCGTCCAATTTCACAGTCGCTCATTTCCGGTCTACCCAGCTTTCGGAGGACTCGGCCCACTTAGACCACAAAGGCCGGGTCCTCAGGTGGACGCAGCCTCTGAATTTGGACACCGCCTGTTTCCGGCCGGACAATAATAACGCTGACATTTAACTTATTTTATCCGATAAATAAACACTGTAAGATTCAAGTTTTTTGTATATATATGTACATGTATACCCCCCCAAAGCCCCTTTGAATGTCTCCCTAATTCTGAGGTCTCAAGGTTGGCAAGTAGGTGCTAGGCTTGGTCCACATCAGTCTAAAATTGTATGTAACCATGAATAATGTGATGCCATGTCCACCAGGAGAGACTGGACAGTATAGATGTAAAACCAATATGCCAGCAGTTCATTTCAGCTAATGAGAGGAGAAGGCATGTGTTTGTTGTGTGGGCATGTAGTCCATATCTGTTGCTGTAACAGTAGTTCATGTTTAGAATAAAACATCCCAGCTCACTGATTTGATAGAGGGCAGTAGTGCCTAAAATGTTGCATAATTTGGCTGAGAGATCTTTTACTTTGTGGTAATCTTAGACGAGTAGTTTTAAGGACAAAACCCACCAGGTCAGTCAGTGTTCTGTTAGTGCTAATGTGTCAGAGATGTTGGTGTAACTGAAGTAATGTTGTTAAGTACTTAAAGTCCTATTCTTTTATTGTCATGACTGTATTTGAAGCCATTTTTATTTTTGTATGATACCTGATTTATATGAATATGGCTGAAGTAAACTAAAGTCTAAAATACTTAGTCATTTGTTTAATAGTAATTTAACATTATATAATTCACATATAAAACTATGAATTGTAATTTTAAATGGTTTAAAAGCATGTAGAATAGCATATATAGGCAAGTATATTTCTCCTTTTATCAAGAAGCAAAAACAAAAGGGAAAAAATAAGAAACGGGGCAGGGTTCAGTGGTTGAATCATCTGTCCCCACCAACGCCACAACCAAATCTACACCCTTGCTCCGACGTTTTTGGCAACGTCTTTTACCCACTAGCTCCATAGTAGACCGGGAGGTTGAGGATCACTAGAGCCCGGCCAGAACAGCGGACTCCCGTCACATCGTTTTCAACCCCACCCCCTCCCACCTGCGGTCTTTCGCTACTCAGGTTAAACATGATATATAAGTCTCTTAGTTAACTTTGAAATGTTAATGTTTGGTTTATTTCAGTGTTTTATTTGTTCGTGAAAAAATCGGTTTGGCTGAGATCTTGTCACGGACCCGGCTCTGGAGGACTCAGGGGTCCGTGAGCAGGATGGACCATTATTAGTATTATTAGTATTATTGGTATTATTGGTATTATTAGTATTATTAGTATTATTAGTATTATTAGTATTGTCATTGTTGTTATTTGGGGATGTGTGTCTTTCTGCACTGTGCTGTGTTCTGTGTTCCACTCATTATATGTAGAGGCAGGGTGTGGGTGTGTACATGTGTGGCTGGAGGATGGAGAACAGCCACATGCGGACCTGATGGGTGTGGCCCGGCAGGAAGACTGGCCACACCTGAAGTTCCTGCCTGGTGATCAGGGCTCGTCGGGGGAGCTACTTAGGAGAGTGTTGGAGCTCCCACCGGTGTGGGTTCATTCTGTCATGGTCTTGTAGGCAGACTGTGGGGGATATGGGGAATGAGGACCCAAAACGCAGACTCTGCGATGCAACCAGTGCTCTTTATTTACAGTGAGAAGCTGTAAACACAATAACTCCCCGTTGTTCCCTTGAATCCCGTGTGTGTGCTTCCCTCTAACGTCTGTGCTCGTGCTCCCCGCTGTTGTGTTTCCGCATACCCCGTGTGTGCTGCCTTTCTGGACCACTCTTCCTCCTGCAGGAAAACCATAGAAGCAGCCGTCAACACTAACTCTGGCGGGCATACACGAACAGCACTGACATATGCTGACACACACTAACTTGGTAACTCAACGAACCCGCGCCGGTGGGAGCTCCAACACTCTCCTAAGTAGCTCCCCCGACGAGCCCTGATCACCAACAGGTGTAAATGGTCTGTATTTGTATAGCGCTTTACTTGGTGACTTCACCAATAATACCAATAATACTAATAATACTAATAATGGTCCATCCTGCTCACGGACCCCCGAGTCCTCCAGAGCCGGGTCCGTGACAGATCTATTTCAATCCAGGAGAAAAAAAATTTCACCGGGAACAAAAACAGCATGAGATTCTGAAGGCTGCTTCAAAATGCCAAACTACAAGTTTGTAGTTCGACGTACAAATGACCTTCATCGGGTTTATTTAATTGTGTCAGAGAAAATCAGCTGTGCTCTTCATTCAGCTGAGTACATCAAGTGTTTAAAACAGAAGCTGTGCAGGGGATCAGCAGCTCTCTGAAACACCAAACTGACATCCTGTTAATGCAGATATACAGTGACACAGTTACATGGGTGACTTTTTGTCTTTAACTATATCACTAAAACAGCTGCAGCTTTCACTGACAGCACATTTGGTACTTTAACCTTTGTATTGTTTTCATCAATTTGCAGTTAACATGTGAACATATTGGACGATCTGTCTGCTATCACTGGTTGGTGCTGACGTCTGAATCTGAGGACAGCTCCTGTAATTATAAAGAGAACAGAATCCTGTCTCAGAGTGACGCTGAAAAACTAGTTCACACATTTATTACTTCTAGCCTGGACTACTGTAATTCATTATTATCAGGATGTCCTAAAAACTCCCTGAAAAGCCTTCAGTTAATCCAAAATGCTGCAGCAAGAGTACTGACAGGGACTAGAGAGAGAGAGCATATTTCTCCTGTATTGGCTTCCCTTCATTGGCTTCCTGTTAAATCCGGAATTGAATTCGAAATTCTGTTCCTCACATACAAGGTCTTCAATAATCAGGCCCCATCTTATCTTAATGACCTTGTAGTACCATATGACCCAATTAGAGCACTTTGCTCTCGCTCTGCAGGCCTACTTGTTGTT
>NW_024583785.1:0-6550 GCF_018398535.1 Haplochromis burtoni
AATGTTAATGGCACTTACCCATCCGGGGAATGCTGACCACGTGGGAACTCGCTGGCAGAGGTCTCGCAGGATTCGGATGATGATCACGCAGGACTGAAGACCATTGGCTCTAGCCTTTGATGCAATAAAGTTAGGTTTATGGAGTGACCCAGCGTGATAAGAGATGGACCAAACACGTTAATCAGTTTCATTGTAGAGGCTCCAAATACTACTGTGCATAATGGAAGCTTGAGTATGGTTCGATTTGCATATAAGCCATAACTGTTTGCAATCAGCTGCCATTCCCAGTAGTCTTGGACCTCGCAGTTAGTAAGGGAAGTCACAGTTTGCAAGATGCACAAGAAATGAGGACTTTTCTTGCCATCTTCTAAACCCTGACCCCAGATTTGTCCAGGTATCTCACAAACAGGGACTTAAAGTACAAGAGTCCACCTGAGAGGAGAATATAAGGACTGAAAGAGGCAAGGAAATCTGTTTTACTTTGCCTGTGCTTTGCCTGGTAGCAAAATCAAAGCAAAAGATACAGATGTTCCTTTTTCTCTCAATCCTCATTGTACAAAATATATAGAATAAAACAATACAAACATTGAACATGAAAGCACTTCTGGATGGTACAACCTTGTGCTGGTTACTGTGCAGCCTTATGGAATCACATGTCACTATATGTCAGTCTAAATTGGATTGGGGATACAAGGATGCCAATTCTTTGCTAGGAGGTTTTTTTGTGAGAGATTCAAATGAACTTGGGTTATCATCTCTACATACAACATACTTTGACCAGATTTTTGTTGGCACAGATGACATCCTTGAATATATGTGTGTGTGTTTTTGCTATAAATAGTTTAATTATAACCCAAAAAAACCAAACAAATGAATATACTGAAATAATGCATCTCATAAGGCTACAAGAAGAAAGTAAAATGATGTTCCGAACCTGGAACCACTTAGCGTGGCGCAGAACAGCCAGAGCGTCAAGGCATTTTTGCCTGTCCAAGACGTCCACTGGGTCTTTCACCATACCCGAGGTTACATCTAAAAATGAATTCCAAGTGTCAAAATGGTGATGAGGAATGGGTGTTTGACCAGGTCAGCGAGGCTGGCAGAGAACAAACACATTGCCACACATACCAGCTTCTCTTTCCGTAACAACCTACACTTGCTTTTTCAGAATTTCAAAGAGATCACTGACATTTGAAAAACACACCAAAACACTAATGTCAAAGCTTTGTTTACAGACAGCGTACAGCATGTTAGGTCATTATGTTTACAGACTCACCTAAGACGAACAGACCAATACCATAGCTACACTGAGTGGTTGGTCACAAATGTTTGAAGCCAAAACTGTTTTATCAGGTAATTGTGTTTGTTGGCAACTGGTAAATTAATATGGACGTTTTGTAGATGTTTCTTGTTCAAGCACTGAGAATCAAGGGATTCGACAGCTAATGATGAACTGTGTTACAATTAGGAAGAACGGGCAAATAGCAAGTGACCTGATAAAAAAAGTGGCACAGCAACAGTAGGTGTGGCAAAGTTTTTGGGATGTGAGAAAACCTTGGTCAAAAATCCTTCCGAAGCTCTCAGGCCCTACCAACCCTTTCATAGGAGACGATGTACTAGTGTCGAAAGAAAGGGAGGGGGAGGAAAAATTTAACTCTGTGCTCAAGTTGTATATTACATCAGATATATATATCTATATATATAGATATATATAGATATAGATAAAAAAATATATATAAAAAGAGGAAGCAATGGTTGCTGAAGAGGAGAAGTACAAGAAAACAAAAGGGTTAGGATATCATGCATGCAAAAACCTAACATCAGTAGTTTGGAATAAGACCCCAACAATCATTATATACCAGAAGCCATATTCAGGTGCAACCACAGATTCCTCTGCCATAGTCTCCTTTCCTGAACTTTTATTAATACTCCCCTAAGAATAATCCTCAGAACAATCATCACAGTTACTGATTCAGTAGAATAGCTGACCATCTTCAAATCGTTTGTACTCCTTTTTCCATAATGTCTGAGGTTAAAGGTGTTTGCTTTTAGCTAAACATGAGCTGCTTTGAGCCCAATTTTGAGTGCAGTTTATGTAAAAAGACGACACGAATCAACTCAGGGGAGCACTTTAGAACAGGGGACGTCAGCATGGTGAAGTGTTCAGTACACAAAAGGAACATTTGTTTCCTGTGACAAAATCACAACCAAATTTCTCCAACTCGGCCAAATCTTGATTACAAAAGCAACGCAAAATTCCCACCTGTGCACAACTAGTTCAGATTAAACTTTAAGACATGTCGTGTCTCCTACGTCTGTTCATTTATCACTTAGACGCGTACAGGAATTGTCTTTTGTCGCATAGCTTGATGGAAATTTGGAAAAAAAGTAATGTATGTCTCCCAACAACAAAATGGAAACAATCCCCTGAAACACAGGAAACAAAACAGAATCTCACCTGGGAATAACTAGACTTAACACAATGCAAACACTGATCATGCTTTGTTTAAAGGATAACGATAGCATCTGAGAGGTAAGAATTACAGAGCAAAAGCACGAGAGCAATACTGCTGGCACATACCCTTTTCATTTTCTTTACAACAAAACAAAGTAGTAATGAGAACCACGCAATTACAAGACTCAGACAATATTTAGGTTGGACGTCTCATAAAGCAGATTATAGAAATCTGAGGTTTCATTTAGGTTTTAAAAACTATAATTTGCTGTTTACATAAAGGCAGTTCACACTGCACAACACAGTCAAGGTAAGAAATGATCTCTCATGTTAATGAGCTCTTTCAGCTGAATCAAATAAGGAACATTGACTAGACCACTACAACGGCAAAACCACCGTGTGCCAGCAGGACAGTGCTCTTCAGAGCGTCAACCAACATACTGAAACTGATTTTACAGAGAGATAAATATCAAAAAAAAGAAAGCGAAAGGCTGTCTTGGGTTTCCAACCTCCATCCCGGCCATTTTCCTCTCTGATGACGGGTGAAGTCAGCGTGATTGTCACTTGCATCTTTGGCTCGGTACAGGACGTCAGAATGATGGCTGCTTCCTGGACAGACCCTTTGACTTCATATTTCTCTGATGTTACCATCTGGAGGAGAACATTTTTTAAAAAGTGAAAATCAATTCATTTCCAAAAGAAATAACTTGAGGGGTGTACGTAGTCAGCTCAGTGGACACTTTCATATGTATAGTTAAACCCTGTGATGGTTAAGAAGGTAAACCAGCTTCATAGCGATGAGTAGGGATGGGTACCGGTGTCCGGTGCCATGATGGCACCGGTTCTGACATAAACGGTAGTAACCAGACCGAAAAGCAGCGCACATTTCGGTGCTTTATTTCGGTGCTTTTTTTTCCTGAGCTGTGATACACTTCTAGCCAATCATTTTACGTTTCCGAGGATAGTAGGCGGGGCCAGGTACGTACGTTCTGTTAGAGCAGAGCTACAGATTAAAAATGTCCAAGGCGAAGCGGTCAAAAGTCTGGCTGTACTTCACAGCAAAATATGCAAACTCAGCAGCCTGCAACAAGTGCTTTAAGCTGATACTGTGATACTGTCAAAGGAGGTAACACCAAGAATCCGATTAAACAGCTGGCGACGCATAGCGTTTTTTTTAAAAGCCGAGAAATGCGCCGTATTTGATAGCTTGCTGCGAGACCTCACACCGTGCACGTCGGGTGGGTTGCCAGTTATCGGACCCGGAGCAACATCCCCCAAAAACCCGAAGAAGAGTCCTGGCCCCTAGCCCTGCCAGTGTAGCAGAAATGATGACGGATGATGATGCAGCAGCAGCCGTTCTTCTCTGCGTGAGTAGCTTATGTTGTTCGTGTGTAATTTACGTTGAGTAGGCTAACCACGTTATTACATTAATGCATGTAAGGTGAACTAGCAAACATCATCATAGCTACATGCGGCTGTCTTCTTGTTTGATGGCAGATACTCCCTTCACCCTGGCCAAAAAGGCTAAAATGACCAAAGAAAAAGTGGAAAACAGTTAAACATGAGAGGTTTAAGTTTGTGTTTTTTCCATTGTTTAAGCACTGCTTCCAGCCAAGAGTGATACCATATATGCCACATAGCTGCAGAAAAGGCTAACATTGTTATCTTTTTACAAAAAAACCAGCTGAACATGAGAGGTTTTTGGACAAAGTTTGTGTTCTCCATTCTTTAAGCACCGGTTCGAGCACCGTTTAAGCACCGGTATCGGATAAAACCTAAACGATACCCATCCCTAGTGGTGAGGTTACTCTGCATCGCAGCCCCAGTCTGTGTGTGCGTACGGTAACTCTGTAATATGCAGCAAGAAAATCAGAGCTTCTTCGTCCCTGAAAGCTGCTGAACCCCTCAGGAAGTCTCCTGTGGGGCACAAAAATACTGGAACTGGTGCAAGTACACAACAGGTCACATGACAGGCTGCCGTATCAATACTCTCATCTAACAGATTACTCTGAGGCATATTCACAAGTAAATATTTCTGAAGAAAGAAGTTGGTCTTCATAAAAACAGCAGTTTGTATGCCTTGTGTCCGAACTGAGGCGGGTGATCTAAGTGGGGTGTCTGTCAAAGCTGCCACTAAAGAACAAGTGTGGGGTGACATGGTGAAGATATTACTGTTAGCTGTTTGGGGAGGTGCTCCACGATGGAGGTGAGGAGGCTCTTGGTGGGCTTCTCAGAGCAGAGCAGGACGAGATTGACATTCTTGTCCCCACGGAGAAGCAAGCCTTTGGCCAGGACACCAACCCTCATCACTCCCTTCAGGGCTCTGGGAAATGAGCAAAGCACAACAGCAACTATTAGACTTGAAATCCCTCTAAGTGAGTTTTCCTGCCTCAGGAGAGCCATGTCACTACATCAGTTTTTCTTTGGACACGAGAGTCAAACCTTGGAGTAAGTGGTTCTCAGCACAATCTTACACCCCCTCCTTCCCCAGGAGCACCGACTGCACTGTGTCAGTTGTTTTGCCTTTTTATTGTCACTACAGACACGTACAGTGAGATTCAGAGCATCTCCGACCCAGCGCACACATGTGGGACAAGACGGGGGGCACAGCTCTGCAGCACTACATACATGTGAACAGCACCACCTCAATG
The DNA here is from genome assembly GCF_018398535.1 of Haplochromis burtoni. Taxonomy (NCBI): domain Eukaryota; kingdom Metazoa; phylum Chordata; class Actinopteri; order Cichliformes; family Cichlidae; genus Haplochromis; species Haplochromis burtoni. The sequence goes on from NW_024583785.1 coordinate 5,107, forward strand.
TGCCTTGGGTTGTTATAGCAACGCAGCTGGAAGTAGGTACTAAGTAGGAGAAGGTACTAAAAATAGTGGCAATGGCCACCTAGTAGATGCACCCACAGTATGAATATCAAAACCCTGCATCACTGTGTGCTCAGCTTATCACACATTTCAACTTGACCTCTAACCTCAAGGTTACTACAACCTAACCGCACACCCTAAAAGAGCCAGGCTGAGTTCGTACCAGTGGCAAAGGGCTATTGGATCTGCCAAACAGAAATGATCTGAACTTCGGCACTGGCTCCTGACAGACCTTGAAACTGTCTCGGTGGGTTAGGGGCTTCATCAAAGACTGTTCTACTACTAAAACTAAAGATTTTCATCCACCCACAGACCTGTCTTTTGCTGGTTCTTTCTTCTCTTTGTCTTCTTCTTTGGTCTTGTCCTGGTCTGTAATTATGTCAGACACCAGTTTGAGAGCACGTTCCGTAATTGACACAATTTTCTGGATGGACTGAAGCTCATCTTCTGAGGGGTAGATGGCTGCATGCTTGGTCATAACGTAGCGGTCATCTGAGGAGTCGGGCCGGCGTGGAGGCTGTAAGATGGAACAGTTCAAACAGGTTTAGGTTTTATTAAATGACATGCCAGCACTAAGATCAAAAAGCTTAAACAGGTATAAAAAAAAAACAGACTTTCAAATGATACATTTCACCTCTTAAAAGCCAAACCAAGAAAAAAAACGCGTTATTTTTTAACAATAACTGTCAATTGCATTTTTTGTTAATTCAAACAAGAGATGGTCATTGTAGTCAAACTCAGAATACACAACCAGATAAGAGAAAAGCTAAGTTCTTGGAGCCTTCACTGCAAAAGCCATAAATCTTCCTCAAATGTTCGTTAGTGCAACAGAACCGCAGGCAGCAGAGGGGTCCACAGTTCCTAGAACTATATCATAAAGATCAGCCAGGCTCTTGTTTCCTTTTGTTCACTGCTAAGTCCAGCATGCTCATTGTTTTCAGTGATGGGCTCAGACTTTGTTAGTTGTTCCCTGTACATGACTAAAGACTGGGGGACAGAGCTTTCAGTCTGTGGCACTGTCAACCATAAGCTCTGTTGAGAGCTTATTTATTTTACAACTACTCTATTAGTGTCTTATTACAAAAACCCCAAAGACATCTCCTACCACAGGCCCCTGAGGCTGCAGGCCGGGCATGCCAGGGCGGACTCCGAGTAGACCGGGAGGCCCCGGAGGCCCTTGTGGATATCCTCCATCTGGCATACGACGTCGCTCATCCCAATGGTGCTGTTCCTCCTCCATGCGTCTCCAGTACATGTCTTCTTCATAACGCCTGAAAATGTAAACCAGAACTGGTCTCACTCAAATATTTTATCTGTCTGCTTCTTGCACCATGTAGAAACGTTTCACTGCTCCTGGGAAAAAAGCGTGTATCATCTGTTGTACTTT
>NW_024583785.1:6575-17624 GCF_018398535.1 Haplochromis burtoni
AAAGCGAGGTGTTTCAATATTGTTAAGAGAATATGCACAAAGGGAATTGTCAGGAAAGAGATGGCTGTTTGGAGACATCACTTTTATTAATATTTTGAAAAACAAGTTATGGGTACATATTTGCACATGTAGTACATAACAGTAGCCTACAGCACACCAGAAAAATAGATTCGGACTACCTTTTAGGCTCAGGTGCAGTGACACAGCTTTAACAAGAAGAAAAGTCAGTCATTCACCATCTTTCTCTTCTTCCTGCGCACTAAAACCACCAAAGTCCTCTTCTCCAGTGTCGGATACAAACAGGCTCAGGATGGCTTCGTCATCCACTCTTCTTCTCTCCTTCGTTGTCACTTTCAAAACCAAAGAAATCCTCATTGTCAGTGTCAGAGTCGAACACCCTCAGAAGGGCCGTGGCGGTGTCCTCCTCTCCATCATGCAGCAGTCCAGCCCTTCAAAATCCGTTGGTGATCGTGGATGTTTTCACACTTTTCCACGCTGTCAGAATCCACCGGTGGAGTTGGGCATAACTTGCTTTTTGGGCATAACTTGCAAGTTTATCGCCGCTCATCATCCACGACTCCCGCTGAACGCGTACCGCTACTTTGAAGTTTGTTTTTCGCGCTACTTCGTACGGCACTACGTTGCCTGGCGGACGGACATGTGACTAACATACCACTCTTGAACCCCGATCCTTCCGCCAGGCAACGTAGTGCCGTACAACAGCGGAACACACAAAACAAATCGTCTTACGATATGACAAAAATCACGGACAATCCATAGAAAAGCCGCACCTGACTAAAAGCCGCAGGGTTCAAAGCTTGTGCAAAAAGTAGCGGCTTATAGCCCGACATTTACGGTATATAGCGCTTTTCGGGACCCCTCAAAGCGCTTTACAATACCACTGTTCATTCACTCTCACATTCACACACTGGTGGAGGCAGCTACAGGTGTATCCACAGCTGCCCTGGGGCAGACTGACAGAAGCGAGGCTGCCATATCGCGCCATCGGCCCCTCTGGCCACCGACAGTAGGTGAAGACTGTCCGAGCCGGGGCTCGAACCGGCAACCTTCTGATTACAAGACGAACACCCAACTTTTGAGCCACGTTCGCCCCATTTTCCTTCTATATGATGATGATGATGATACTGTAACAAAGTGCTGTGAGATACAGTTTAAAATTAGTTGTCTGCCAAGTTGTCTTTTGTGTGGACAACGATGGTTCCATCCTTGAGAGAGGCTCTGAAAAGCATAGAGTACAACGGGGCACGACCAGAGGAGCGTGTGCGACGTGACAAAGCAGGGCATGCAGTCTGAGCGTCTGTCTAAGGGGAGTGAAGTAAATAAAGTACAGTGTGTGGCAGGAAAATGTGCCCTGTCGTCACAGAGGAGAAGCTGCTACAGTCTGGCTGAATGAAAGTAAAAAATAACAAAGTGACTTCTTGCACAACACTGTATGTGAAGATAGGCGAGTTTAGCTCAGTTCACCTGTGCAGTGCTCAAACACACAGACTGGATCAGGGGACGGCTTTCCCTCATGTGTATGATAGGAACACGTGTTATCAAAAGAGCATTTCCTGCTGTCAGCTGTTAATTTGGGGAAGTGCTTGAAGACTAACCTTGTACTGCAGGCGATGCCGGCGACCTTTTAGATGCATCTCCTTTGCATTTGGATCATTGAAACTACATTCACACAACTTGCAATGGAAGCGAATGACTTTGCCTTCATCGTTGCGGACCTGGAAAAGAAAGCAACACATTACACTCCAAGTTTGAATTCCTGCATTGTTCCCAAGTATGTCCCAGTTTGTTCAAACTCACTTCTTCAACATAGTCATGGCCAACAGGCTGAACATCACTCTGCAGTACAGAAAGGGATGATGTGGAAAGATCTGGAATGTCACTCTTGGGTTCCTGGGACCCTGAAGAGGCTGCGACAGGCTTAGAGGCCTCGACTTTGGCCTCTGCCCTGGAATCTTCCATCTTCACTGTGGTCTGTAATTTGTTCCCACCTGCATGTCACCAATGACGCGTATTTAATCATCATAAAACCTAGAAAGTGAAGTACAGTCACAGAACAACTATACAGCTCGTGTGTTTAGTGGATTACAAAGGAAAGGTATGCTTTTGATGCTCACCTCTGTACCTTTAAACTGTTTATCACAGGAAACGTGTGATTTCTTACTCAAGCCCATCGGTGTGATGTCAAACACTAATGTGGAACTGGTAACTTTGTTTAGACAGGCGTACAGTGGGGATGTTGATACAAGGCTCATTTCCTTTTGGTATAATTTTCTTATAAATAAGCTTCCCCACTCAACTGATTATGTGAAGATGTTATGGGAAAAGGAGGGAGGGATGTGTATTTCAAGGGATGAATGGACTCAGATGTGGGAACGGCAATGGAGGAGTACTTCCTCCAACAGCTGGAGGGAATTCGGATGGAAGTCTTTGATAAGGTTCTTTATTACTCCGTGTCAAAAGGCTCATTATGATGGGAATCCTCCTGTGTGTTGGAGAAACTGTGGACACCAACGAGCACATCACACCCATATTATGTGGGACTGTCCTGTGCTACGGACTTACTGGAAAGACATTCATGGTACATTACAAGGCATTTTTGACTGTACATTCTCTTTGGACATGAAGACAATCTTTTTTGGTTGTATACCGCAGAACTGGTCTAAAAATGATACATGTCTGTTAAGAGCTTTACTTGTTGCAAGTAAGAAAAGTATAACTAAGAAATGGTCCTCGCAAGATATACCGACCTTGTCATTATGGTGGGAAATTACGTAGAGATTTATAGGATGGAGGAAGTAACAGCTCATGTTAATGACAGGATGGCCTGGTTCCATTTGTGTTGGGATAAGTGGGTCCAATACGTCAATACCCATAAACCGAATCTTCTTTTTAAAGCTTGAAACCACCAATCCTAGTAACTGTCACTCCCGACTGTTTGTTTTTTTTTTTTTGTTTGTTTGTTTGTTTTTTTGTTTTTTTTTACTCCTTCGTTTTGCTTTGTTTTTCCCTTGTAAATTTTGTTGATTAATGCCTGTAATCAGCCTTCGTGAACGAGTTAACATATTTTAACAAATAAATGCTCAGTTTATCAAGACACCACATATTTTCAAAAAGCGCTCCGACGTTTTCGGAGACGTCTGTTACCCACCAGCTCGATAGCTAGCCGGGGGCAAGGCTCACTAGACTCCCGGCAAATCGTTTTCAAACCCACTGTGGTGTATTCATCATTGTCTCTGGTACATTTGTTGTATGGGCAGTATGTGTTCATTGTTTGATTGTGTAATTATGCCGGGAGATGGTAATACAGTGAGTAAAGAGTTGGTCTTACCGCACACAGTGGTCCCGCGTACTTATTCAGATTCGGAGTAAGAATCGCACACCCACCGCAGTCTTTCGCTACTCAGGTTAAACATGATATATAAGTCACTTAGATAACTTAAATGTTATTGTTTGGCTTTTTTCAGTGTTTTATTTGTTCCTGAGTAAATCGGTTTGGCTGAGATTAAAGTTATAGTTTTTACACAGCTGAATAAACGTCAAGCAGACAACTGATTATCAGAAGTGTGAGATGCTCGAGAATATACTCCGGTGTCCTGTTATATTTTAGATAGCAAGGAGTTTATTAAACTTCACCGAAACAATCTGCAAATTTCATTAAAATTTAATAAACTATCATCTTGTCTTTATTTTTAGTTAGCACATACCTTAAACACTTAAAGCTGTAAGCTAATGATAGTTATATAAGAGCAGATGCTGCTGGTGCAATAAGCTGTACGTTTTACGTCCAATGGATGCATGATCTGATTAGTCGACTAATCGCAAAAATAATCGGTGACTAGTCGACTATCAAAATAATCGTTTGTGGCAGTACAGCACAACGTGACCAAGCAGAACTTTGAAATTTTGTATCCTTTTCTGTGTTTTCTAGCCCCCAAACCAGTCTACAGCCAGGGGGTGACATCGTACACCCAGAGCCAGCAGACTCGACAGGTGACTGTGATAAAGCCAGCTGCTCCTAGTCCAGCCTCTTCAACGTTCTCCATCTACCCAGTGACATCTACTGTCCAGCCCGTGGCTGCTGCAGCCTCTGTTGTCCCGTCTTACTCCCAAAGCCCAACATACAGCACTAATGCTGTTACATACTCTGGTAAGCTGTGAGACGTTATCACAAAAGCACTGCTCCAGGAACAACTTTTTTACTGTAGTTCGTGAGTAACATGAAGGTGAATCGTAATGCAGCCGATCAGTTGTGTTCTGGATAACAAATGAGTATATGTGTTTGTTTTTAGCTGTATGAGAGCGGCAATAACAATGGTAAACAATATGTCTAACATTTTTTTGATGCTAGTCATGCTGTGTTTACCTCATAGGACAGCTACAGCGCCTTAGCTCTGTTAGCATAGCTTTGAGACCTTTTGTCTGATTCTGTGACATGTTGAATAGAAATGTTGAATATGGTCTCATTGTGTAAATGTTTTTTTCTGAGAACCTTTTGAGAAGTTGACAAACAGAGCAGCAGTAAGTAGGTTTGGATGTTTTTCAGGAACCTCATACTCTGGCTATGAAGCTGCAGTTTACTCAGCAGCCTCCAGTTACTACCAGCAGCAACAGCAGCAGAAGCAGGCAGTGGCAGCTGTAGCCAAGCATACAAAGCAAAAAATGTTACGACATATATGTTTACATTTGTATGGCAGCGAGTTATGAGGCCGACCTCTTGCACACACTACACTAAAAAACGCAACTACAATGCTTATACTCATTTGTATCCATAACACAACCTGACTCGGCATACATGTCACACCCTTAAGCCATTAAAGCGATATCACCTATCGATGTTACACCTCACGCAACTCACCAGCTAAAAAAGTTCCGTCAGTTCCTGGATAAAGCAGTAGTAGAACTCCCAGCTTGTTCCTGGAAGGGGCCCAAAAGTGCCTATTCGTGCCCCCCAAACCTCTCAAGATACACAGGTGTGATAACGTCCTTCACAGTTTACCAGGTGAGAAGTAATGTGTAACAGCATAGTTGCTGTATGTTTGCGGCTTGGATGTTAATCAAAGTACATCACTATAGTAAGACGGGACAACAGACTGGGCTGCCGAGTGGCTGACGCAGGGCCCACCCAACCGGAGTGAGTCACCGGCTGCTAAGTGCTGGACTACGTTTATGATTGTGGCAAACGCAACGAGTCGAGTAGATATGGGAGGGCTTCGACCGTTAACTTTAAATGTAAAAACACTGCTGTCCGTCTGATATCTTCACTGGACGAACCGTTTGTTAAAATGGGAGAGATGGCTCTGGTGGACTAGGAGACAGCGGCTTATCAGCCTGATCACTCCTGAATCTGGGAGTCGTGCTGGCCCTAGGCCATAGTCTTTCAGACCAGATTGTGCACCACAAGATTGTCCAACACCTCACCAGCTGTTGACTAGTGGCCTACCTGGGGACTTACCTGGTGTGGTGTTCTCACATTTTTGATATGTTGCAATAAACATAAAAGACATATAACATACTCTTGGTACGTTGTTTGGACTGCCACAAACAATTACTTTGATAGTCGACTACTCACGATTATTTTTGCGATTAGTCGACTAATCAGATCATCATCCATTGGACGTAAAACGTTCAGCTTATTGCACCAGCAGCATCTGCTCTTATATAACTATCATTAGCTTACAGCTTTAAGTGTTTAAGGTATGTGCTAACTAAAAATAAAGACAAGATGATCAGTTTTTTTATTGCACCAGCAGCATCTGCTCTTATATAACTATCATTAGTTTAAGGTGCTAACTAAAAATAAAGACAAGATGATAGTTTATTAAATTTTAATGAAATTTGCAGATTGTTTCGGTGAAGTTTAATAAACTCCTTGCTATCTAAAATATAACAGGACACCGGAGTATATTCTCGAGCATCTCACACTTCTGATAATCAGCTGTCTGCTTGACGTTTATTCAGCTGTGTAAAAACTATAACTTTAATCTCAGCCAAACCGATTTACTCAGGAACAAATAAAACACTGAAAAAAGCCAAACAATAACATTTCAAGTTATCTGAGTGACTTATATATCATGTTTAACCTGAGTAGCGAAAGACTGCGGTGGGTGTGCGATTCTTACTCCGAATCTGAATAAGTACGCGGGACCACTGTGTGCGGTAAGACCAACTCTTTACTCACTGTATTACCATCTCCCGGCATAATTACACAATCAAACAATGAACACATACTGCCCATACAACAAATGTACCAGAGACAATGATGAATACACCACAGTGGGTTTGAAAACGATTTGCCGGGAGTCTAGTGAGCCTTGCCCCCGGCTAGCTATCGAGCTGGTGGGTAACAGACGTCTCCGAAAACGTCGGAGCCTTTTTTTTTTTTTTTTTTAATTCTTTATTTCTAAAATATTACTTCACGAAGGTGATTACAGGCATTAATCAACAAAATTTACAAGGGAAAAACAAAGCAAAACGAAGGAGTAAAAAAAGAAGAAGAAGAAAAAAAAAAAAAAAAAAAAAAAAAAAAAACAGTTGGGAGTGACCAGTTAGCTAGGTTGGTAATTTCAAGCTTTGAAAAGAAGATTCGGCTTATGAGTATTGGCATATAGGACCCACTTATCCCAACACGAACGGAACCAACACACCCTGTCATTGATATAAGCTGTTACTTCCTCCATCCTATAAATCTCTAGCGTAATTTCCCACCATAATGACAAAGTTGGTATATCTTGCAAGGACCATTTCTTAGTTATACTTTTCTTACTTGCAACAAGTAAAGCTCTTAACAGACATGTATCATTTTTAGACCAGTTCTGCGGTATACAACCAAAAAAGATTGTCTTCATGTCCAAAGGGAATGTACAGTCAAAAATGCCTTGTAATGTACCATGAATGTCTTTCCAGTAGGTCCGTAGCAGTCAAAAATGCCTTGTAATGTACCATGAATGTCTTTCCAGTAAGTCCGTAGCACAGGACAGTCCCACATAATATGGGTGTGATGTGCTCGTTGGTGTCCACAGTTTCTCCAACACACAGGAGGATTCCCATCATAATGAGCCTTTTGACACGGAGTAATAAAGAACCTTATCAAAGACTTCCATCCGAATTCCCTCCAGCTGTTGGAGGAAGTACTCCTCCATTGCCGTTCCCACATCTGAGTCCATTCATCCCTTGAAATACACATCCCTCCCTCCTTTTCCCATAACATCTTCACATAATCAGTTGAGTGGGGAAGCTTATTTATAAGAAAATTATACCAAAAGGAAATGAGCCTTGTATCAACATCCCCACTGTACGCCTGTCTAAACAAAGTTACCAGTTCCACATTAGTGTTTGACATCACACCGATTGTTGTCTTTATATAATGTCTTATTTGCAGGTATCGATAAAAATCCTGTTTTTCTAGATTGTATTTCTGTTTCAGTGTGTCAAAACTAATAAAGTTCCCATCCTTAATCAACTATCGAATGTAGATAACCCTTTAGCAGACCAACTTTTAAAACGTGAGTCCAGTTTATTCGGGACAAAGTCAGAGTCATATGCATACCATTTAAATAAAGCCAAATCCTGTTCCAGTTTAAATTCTTTCACGACTTTTCTCCATATATTAAGTGTGCACGACACCCAGGGGTTGCAAACCTTGTCAATACATTTTCGAATGTTCGAATCCATCAAGACAGCTTGTATTGGAGAGGAAAACATGTTCTCCTCAATAGTCTTCCAGTGTGCTTGGTAGCTTGTATCACACCAATTGACCACAGTCTTCAGCTGAGCAGCTCGAAAATAATTTTTTAGTGACGGCAACCCCCATCCTCCCGCCTTCTTATGTAGTTGTACAGTTTTAAAACAAACCCTCAGCCGCTTCCCCCCATATAAACCGCGATATTATTTTATCCCATTCATTGAAACGGCATAAATATAATATTCTTGGCAAAATATTCATTTTAATAGATTCAATTCGTGAGTGTAGAGAAAGAGAGGGGATCATGTTCCATCGTCTAATATCACCCACTATTCTCCTTTGTAGGGAACCAAAATTCTCCTCAAATAGTTTAGTTAAATCCTTGGGAATAACAACTCCGAAATATTTCAATGATTGTGCTTGCCAACTCATTGGATATTGAACAACCAAGTGAGCAGGAGGGCTATAGTTATAACTGAGAATTTGAGTATTAGACATTAATTTTATAGCCAGAGAGTTTCCCAAATTTTTGGCATAAATTCATCAACAAAGGCAGGGAGTTAGTGGGCTGATCTAGGTATATCAATATGTCATCCGCATAGCAAGCAAGCTTGTGTTCCTGTCCCGCAATGGTAATCCCCTTAATATCTTTATTTTGTCTAATTGATTGTGCCAAAGGTTCTAAATACAAAGCAAACAGAAGCGGGGACCAAGCACAGCCTTGTTTATTTCCTCTCTGCAGAACAAAGCTATTTGAGAGAGAACCATTAACTTTAATTCTTGCGGTGGGATTAGTATATAATGCCCTCACCGTATCAACAATTCCCTTATGTAAGCCGAATTTATCCAAGACTTTGTATAGAAAGTCCCAATTTACGGAGTCGAAGGCTTTTTCTGCATCAATACTCATAAGCATGGCTGTACTCTTAGATGTCTGTATCTGATGTATTACATGAAGAGTTCTACGTATATTATCCTGGGTCTGTCGTCGTCTTATAAACCCCGTTTGATCATTGCTAATCAAGTCAGGTAAAAATTCTTCCATTCTCCTGGCCATTAGCGAAGTAAACAGTCTATAATCTATGTTAAGGACAGAAATAGGTCTATATGAGCCACACTCCATTTTGTCTTTCCCTTCCACGTCGGAGCGCTTTTGAAAATATGTGGTGTCTTGATAAACTGAGCAGATATTTGAGGTTTACACAGCTACATTCTCGCCTGAAAATATGTTAAACGTTTATTTTGTGACCCAGAAAGAATAATAAGAGTAATATTAAAACTAACTAGCTGCCGCCATTGTTGGAAACTGAGCAGGGCCGCGCTATGAATTCTGGGATAGGTTGGGCCACGAAGTATGCACCCGACCCATCCTTCAAACCTGGGGAAATAAAGGACGCATTTGTGGGCCGCATTATTTGGAGTCTTGGAATTTGGACAGTCTTCCTCGTGTCGCTGTAACGTAATCGGCCTACAAATGCGGGCACAGGAGGATGCGGTTCCTGAATTTGGACACAGCTACGATACCGGACACAGCTTCTTCTTCTTCTTCGGGGTTTAACGGCAGCTGGCATCCTTGTACATGCAGTGCTGCCATCTTCTGTTTCAGTCCGTTATTACACTCTTAAATCCTACTACTTATTCCTGCGTCTTTTGGGATCTTACAAAGCTTCAAACGACACGTCGACTATTAAATCAGTCGTCGACGATTTTGATAGTCGACGTAATCGTGACTAGTCGACTAATCGTGGCAGCCCTGTACTACCAATTGTCCATGACTTTAAATCCTACTACTTATTCCTGCGTCTTTTGGGATCTTACACTCAAGCTGACTTAAGTGACTAGTTGACTAACCCTGCTTCTGAGCCACATAGTTAGCCTCCAATTTATAATATGTTTCAATATATGGGGCAGGGTTAGCTCAGTAGGTAGAGTGGTTGCCCCATGATTGGAAGGTCTGGGTTTCGAATCCACTGAACGGCTACCCAGAGGTTCCCCTGAGCAAGATACCGTCCCTACACACTGCTCCCCATGCGCTTGATTAGTGGCTGCCCACTGCTTCACTGAGTTAATGGGTTAAATGCAGAGAGCGTAATTTCCCCACGGGGATCAATTAGCTATACATTATTATTAAATGAAGGGGAAAAAAAAGTTCACAAGTAGCAGAACAGAGTGTTTCGTGGTGGGGTTAGGCGTTAATAGCAGCAGTTATTTCACATTCCCTGCTGTTGTACATCGTAGAGTGACAGCAGCTGAAAGCATGTCTTTCACGCATTGTGGCTGCAGCAGCCTGTCACTGAAGGAGCTGCTTAAGGCCGTCAGGCTGAGATGCATGGGGTGGCCACCGGTCTCCTGTCACCGACTACCTCACTGGGTCAACAGGTCGTCCAAGAACAGCGCTGGCCTTCTTGATCAGTGTGTTCAGTTTATTCCTCTCCCAGCAGAGATACGGCTGTCCTCCACACCAACACAAACACAGTCATAGGAGCTCCCACTGCACTCCATAGGAGCCGAGGCTCCATTGCAGATACAACCTGCTGTGTCTTTACCTGTAGTGTATCATTAGTCCAGCCTACTGGTTGGACGAGTCAGAGATCATGGCTGTCAGGGGAACATCTACAGGCTGCTTAAGCCCCAGAATGCTGCCTTCAGTACTGGTAACACAACCAGTGTGAGAGCAGCAAAGGGTGTCATCACCGTGTGTTCCTTCTACTGTGGTGCCATTCAAAGCATCTTAACAAACTGGTGGAAACTCCCCCGCCTCCAGATCAGGAACCACGCTGTGTTTAGTAAAGATAGCTCTCCCACCAACACACGAAGCAGTCAGCATTACAGTGGCCTCCACCCATCCCTCACACAGCTTCCCTCAGGGACAAGATGAAACACCACCCTGTGCCTCCTCCACCCGACTAAGAACCAGCAACAGTTCCAGGCTAACTTACTCCCACACAAACACATAGCAACCACTCCACACTGCATTGTTCCTGTGATTTCTATATATCCAGTCTTACACCTTTTCTTTATTAGCACTGTAAAGGACATACTCCAATAAATGACATTTACACTGTAACCATTCTTGTATAATTAATATTTGACCAATTAATACCAATTTTTTAGTTCTCCAACAGGCCTGTTATTCACAGCTCACATCTTTGCTTCCCACACAGTGACAATATATCAGCACTGTGTGTCCCATATGTAAGGCAGTAATAACAATAAATCTGACGTTAACTTCCCTCCCTGGGTAGGACACTTGACACTGTGACTCCCTCCCTGGGTAGGACACTTGACACTGTGATGTCGTTTCTGGTTAAGGAGTGGGTTAATAGAAGGAATACAACAGTTGTAGC
>NW_024583785.1:38068-39119 GCF_018398535.1 Haplochromis burtoni
CTTTCCTGGACACATCGGTGGGTGGGTGCAGTCAACGCACAAAGCTGACAGACACTGAATTTGCAGTGTACTGTGTGGTAACCAGTCAACTTACAATTCATTTTCTGGTGACAGTGTGACCTTCATGGCAGGCCTTGCATAGACAAACCACATTCTGCATGGCTTCATTGTAAAGAGTCAGCACTCTAAGGTGTGTAGTCGAGTCCCATCACTCACTGTAAACATTTGGCTCATTAGGAAATTCATTATAATTTAAAATTATGTTAGGAGTGTATTTGGGGGAATTTTTAACCATTCTTCCAGAAGTGCATTTGTGAGATCACACACACTGTTAGATGCCAAGGCCTGGCTCACACTCCAATTTATCCCAAAGTTGTTCTGTTGGGTTGAGATCAGGACTCAGACCAGTCAAGCTCGTCCATGTTTTATGGACTTTGCCTCGGGCACTGGTTCACAGTGATGCTGGCATCCTCTCAACCCTCTGATTTTACGTGGCCCATCACTTTGTGTCACAGTTGGTGTGGTTCCCATTCATTTCCAGAGGGAAAGAGGAAAATTCCCAACTAGACTTTCTGCACAGGTGCATCCCATCACTGTACCATGCAGGAACTCACTGAGAGCGACCCAGTCTTTCACAAATGTTTGTAGAAGCAGTCTGGAAGCCTAGTTGCTTTATTCTGTACACATGTGGCCATTGAATTACTTTGCATACCTGAATTCAATTATTTGGATGGATGAGTGAATACTTCTAACAACATAGTGTGTAAAGAGTTTCAAAGTTTTAGAAGTTCAAATTCTTTTTACTTGTATAGCACCAATTCTTAACGGTCACTTCAATGCCCTTTATAACGTCCTGCAATAATAAAGAAAAAGCCCAATAAGCAGCTCATCCCCTATGAGCAAACACTTGGTGACAGTGGAAAGGAAAACAGGAAGAAATCTCCTGCAGATCCAGACTGGGGGAGGTCAGGCCATCTCCCAGGTGGGGGTGAGGGGAAACAGAAGATCAAGTAGGGACAAAGTTTCTTGGTAGTAAAATAAGCAAGTAATC
>NW_024583785.1:40881-41701 GCF_018398535.1 Haplochromis burtoni
ATAGTACACTTAAACAGCGCCTCAATAAGGGTAGGTTTAAAACAAAAACAACCATTTCCTTATTCAAATTGATTTTAGCATGAATAATGTGATATCGATTCATTAACTGCTGAATCGATTTCCTCAGTGGTGCTAGGTTTGAATACATGCCGCCTACAGACAGCAGTGTAACATGACAGCTGTCTGTAGGCTGTTAAACTAAAAATAAATGTGCTGCCATGTGCTGTGAAGTAACTTAAACATGTCACACATGCCTGCTACACCAAATCTAAAACCATTTCTTGGCCCAGTCCGATCTGCCAACTATTGCTGACCAACTGGTGCCCATACTAGGTTTGAACACTTACTAGTCAAGCAAAGCGACTGGACTGTTTAAATTGTACAGTTTCATTAAACCTATCTATTCCATTTCAGATGCTAAGTAGTTGTCATCAGAAAAGGTTCAGGTACCTGCTGGTTGCTTCCAGGTCGCCACACCGCCGGTGCACAGGCAGAGGATTGCCACGTTCGACACAGTTCCCTCACAGGCAGAATCAAGTACTGTGGTGAGGATATGTAGGAAGATCCCCAAGCTAAGGATCCACAGCAGCTTCCTGGCAGCAGACCCACTTGCTAGCCAACTAACCAATCATGTCCAGTAACTCAATCGAGTTTCTCCCGTCCTCATTTTGAAACACCATCATTAAGATTTTGAGAGTCATTGCATTTAATTTGACTGATTTAAAGCATTTATGGAGAGAATGTATTAACTTGTGTGTAATTCATTTAATTCCTGCTGATAGTGTCCAATTAGAAACTAGTTAATGGAATTCTGCAAATG
>NW_024583785.1:43114-46316 GCF_018398535.1 Haplochromis burtoni
TGCACTATTTTATATTATTTTTTGACAATCTTTAAAGTCATTATTCAATACATTGTTATTGTTAAATAAATATCGTCAAATAATCGAGATCTCAATTTCAGTGAAAATAATCGTGATTATCATTTTTGCCATAATCGAGCAGCCCTACTAGGCCGTCACATCATTATTTCACTTTGACTTTAAGATAGTCTTTGAATCCACCCCTCTGTAGGTTGATCCTATTCATTTAAGTTCAGATGTTCTGAGGAATCTGAACATTCCTCAGATTTTTCCCAAAACCTCAGGAATGTTCTCAGCACCTTGCTGAAACTAGGCTGCGCAGACCTGAGGGAGTTCAGAAGGCAAAATTGGTCCAACCTGCAACATGCAAGCTGTGCCTAAAGATGAGTGTACTGTGTTACTCCATTTTATTAATGTGGAGTTAACAAAACAATCCTAAAACTAAATCCTGAAATATAGTGACTCGATGTTCATGAAACAGATCATCCAGGACGGGTAAAGAGCAGAGCGTGCTGAGAGAGAAAGCCATCACAAGGACTAAAGGCGCCAACGCAGATCAATAAGACGCGATGAGAGTGAAAGGAAATGGAGACCGGGCCAACCAATAGGGTTACTGTATAAGTTTCCAAGAATCCTTTATCATGTAAAAACATTGTTGATGTGGATTCAGCACACAAAGCAGGATACTAACAGGATTCAGAGTCCAGTTTGATTTGAAACAAGACATTTTTAAGCACAGTGGTTAGCGCTGCTGCCTCAGTCAGCTGGGTCTGCGTTGGCATGCATCATCATTTGGAGTTTTTTCTGCCTGTGTGCTCGCTCCAGCTTCCAGCCACATAACACATGCTTCTTAGGTTAACTAACCATGGTTGGTGTTACTGAGTGTTTCCCTGTCTGTGTTAGAGTACTACACCTGTCACCTTATGACAACCAGGTGTTGGTTCAAGGTGAAAGGTGGTCTCTAACCTTCTTTCCACTGGTGCTTCAAATGCCTATGTGATTTAAGTGTTTATACGGTGACAGCAACACAATCTTTGTCATACTCAAGGAGAGCAACACAATCCAATCTGAGAACAATGTAAAACATCAGTGATATAGTTCATTTCGGGGCCTGAATATCTGTTTACCCCATATTACAACAGTCTCACTACTTCGCACACTTTAACGGGTTAGTTTGGATCCAAAGCTCCCACCTTTTTTTGTTCAGAAATAAAAAAATAAATTAGACAAACAGCTGACGTCATGTTGCTGACCATGGCTTCCACCACAGCAGCTGCTCTACCACCATTTCACCATAAATCTTGTGTACAAAATTAAAATGTCAAAGGTAGAATAATTATGCCCGAAGCCTACAATACAATGTAAAATCAAAGAAACCATTCAACAGTCACGGGGACATTTTAGCAGTTTGGAAACTTTCAACTTTTCCAAAGTGCTGAAACTTCACGGGGACATTTGGAGAGTAAGCGGTGCTCCTTTGGTTTATGTTTGAAGAAAAGTAAAAGAAAAGTGCATGAACACTTGGCTAGAACAGGGCCGAGGCTGTTGGTATGCAACCCCCCCTTTTGTTAAAATAACAGATTAAATTCATACAAAACTATCAGGTGGCTTGCTCGTGCTTCAGAGGCCTGACTTAGTGATTGAATGCATACCATTATGCTCGGGGTGAGCACTGAAACGGCATATTTAGGCCGTAAAGCTTTTTTAAAAAAGGTTTTTGACTGCAGCTGAATTTGGACCGAGCCCTGTTCCCTTTGCTCTGACACCGACCGCATCCCAGCACACACACTCACCTGTGAGAGCAGGTGCTGCTCAGCAACAACATCATCATCATAGTAATAATTATTATAATAATCCTGCACTCTCCCATGAGATGCATGTTTTGGGATAACGAGTGTTCAGCCGTGCAGTGACAGGCAGGTTATATTTTCCTACCAAATAACTATTTCAGTTGGTCCTTATAATAAAGTCTAATAATGTCACACATAAGGGGGCTGTCCGGTATTTGGATGCCCGACCCCCATGGAGGCTCCCATGTGTTCGGCCTCGGTCTGGAGTGGATCAGCAGTGCTTCACGTTTATTTCCGTAGTTTTCCGTCGGAACTGTGGAGAAGGTCCAACCGTAGCACCGGGAACAACAGCCCCCTCCCCCAAAGCGAACAACGGGATCAGTGGGCAGTAGCATGCCTTAATATTAATATGTACGTACAGCATATAAACAAGCCATCGTTCGACCACAGAAGCATTATGCAGCACACAGGAACCCAAACAGCCACGTATCCCGCATCCCCCTACCTGTACTGAGCGGCAGCGCCGTGGGTAAATCCAAAGTAATTGCCGGTAGCCATTTTGGCATCTTCACCAAGCCGGCCAGGCACTGCGGAGGACACACACAGGATAAGCTAACCGTTAGCAGCGGTCCAACAACTATTTATTCACGGTTTTATTGCCTTTCTTACGCCTGCAGACACATCAACATTTTTAAAGTTGTCCTTAATATAAATTCACATTTGGTCGATACTTACCATAGGTGAAGGATACTACTGGACATATGGGAATCATTGGTTTTGTATATTCTACCCACTCTCTGCAGCGCTACACCAACCTATATATATTACATGTCGCACCCGGAAATGGCGTCATGACGCATGCGCAGAACGGTAAAACGTTAGCGTTGGGTGCGGTCCTACAGTGAGCAGAAACAAACACACACACACATTCAGTCTGCAGTAACATGTCTGAATAGCGTTGGGACAGGGCCGTGAGTCCCGCTGTGCGGCGTCTTTTAACAACAGTCCGTAAATGTGTGCATACTGAGGACAGCAGCTGCTCCCATTCTGGTCTCATATGAGACTGTAGCTGCTCAGCAGACCCCACTCGCGCTTTTTTACATTTCACTGAGCGGCAGATGCTTTCAGTCGATGAACGTCTGGACTGGCATTTATAATCGTACTTTTCTAATCTTACTGATCACTCATATTCACACCACACATCCATAAAGCACGCACTGTCAAATATTACTCGTTTCAACATACAAACCTGATGTAGAGGACTGACTTAGAATTTTACGTAAAGTCAACAAATGGGTTCTGGGGACATTTTGTTTATCTTAAGTAATTCTTTAAGCCTTCCAACATCTATGTCAGCACTCCTGTAAGATTGATCTCAGATCTTACATTTAAATTTGTACATTAATTTAAAT
>NW_024583785.1:47456-48789 GCF_018398535.1 Haplochromis burtoni
CACACACAAAAATACAGAAAACCTGTACAAATGTAGTTCTTACCACTGTGTGTTTGTTAGTGAATCTGAATCATCCAGATACTGCCATGCCTCTACTTCTCTTTGCAAATAAACAAGTTTACCTCAAGGTGAAGTGAAGAAAGTGAAACTCTTAATACTAATAGTAATCATCAATAGTAACTATAATCAGTCTTAGTACCATTATTATTATTATTACTGTTATTATTATTGCTGTTGTTGTTTCAGTTTCAATTTTCTTTCTATAGCACATTTAAAAGACTCAGGTACATCAAAGTGCTTCACAGACGAGCTGCATTTGCAGGGTTACAGCAGTGAAGGAGCAGGAAAATACAGTTATCAGCAAAAGAAAATACAGTTATAAGACTGTGACGTGACAACAAGCGTGGTTGTAGTTACCATTTGATCATTAATTACATTTCCAAAATACCATGTGCCAAATGATTCTTAGAATTACAATAAAAAAAAAGTTCTGAAAATGGCCTTAAGGCTCTTGTGTTTCCTGGGTGGCACACGTCTGCAACATTGTGTTGAAGTCTTGTTGTGTAACAAGGGACCAGCACTTTATCCTCTGAAGAACAGTGTTGACAAGTTTGCCCAACTGGTCGATATGTGTGTGGCTTTTTTTAACCCCCCTCTTTTTAACTGCATCTCTTGGGGTTGTTTTCTAGTATGAAGCATCATGTCTGTTGTTACAAACTGGGCATTAGTACAGTTGCAGTGACAGCTTGGTTCACATTGTTGGAATGAGTCTGTTCATAGTTTTTGAACAGAACTTCTGCGTACATACAGTGGTGTGAAAAAGTGTTTCAGATCATTAAACAAATTTAAATATTAGACAAAGATAACAAAAGTAAACACAAAATGCAATTTCTCAATCAAAGTGTTTATTATTTATGTTAAGGTGTGTGGCGAGAACGGGACCCAAATGCAGGACTTTCCAGTCCTGCAGGACTGTGCTCGTGGTCCAGGTGTGACAGGAAAACAACTCCAACACTCGACATTTACAAACACTTTGCTCCTGTGACACACTCCTCTCCAAGTTCCTAACAAGACAAGGTACAGAGATCAGACTGGTGAACTCACAGAAACACACACAAAGACTATTTCCACTCAGGGCTGGGATTTCACTTACTTGGTAACTCAACGATCCAGCGTTGACTGAAGCTCAGTCAAACAGTTAAGTAGTGGCCAATCTAGACGGAAGACAGGTGTGGCAGCTTCAACACGGGAAACACCTTTTGGCCTGATGACGCCCATAAACTGGCATGCTGGAACACACACACACACACACACACACACACACACACACACA
>NW_024583786.1:0-18593 GCF_018398535.1 Haplochromis burtoni
ATCTCATGTTCAGGACTCTCTGACCCAGGGACTTATTCTAATCATAATCTATGTGTGTAAGCGTGTTTGCATTTACCCCTCTGCACTCAAAGTCAATACCTACAATATATCAATCCGGACAATAACGCCAAACGAAGCTTACGACCTTCAAAAGACTGAGTGCCAACCCATTGTGAGCACATTTGCAATGTGTGTATATTTAGTAAAAGAAATCAAAAATTAATGAACCATTTCTAAGTCTAACACATTATAAGCTTAAGTTTTGCCATACCCAAATTATTAAACACACAAATAAAGTCATAAAATGTTCATAAAACCATTGTTTGATGTTCAGACTCAACCTCCCCCTTTTTGACACACTCCACACATGTGTCAATTCATCGGAGCTAGAAAATTAAAAGAGAAGGTTAGTGACATCATATCCCAGAAAGTATCAGAAATCCTTCTCTCAAGTACCGTTGCTCCAGCCTTGTCATCCTGTGTTAGAGAATAAAATCAATTTAATTATCATGTTAGATCTGTTAAACTCCTGGCTCAGCCCAGAGCCTGTATCCGCAGAACTACCTAAAAACAAAACCTGTGTGTTAATATGAACTACACATTTGTCACTCCCTTTTTACCCACTGTTTTTCCCTCATTGTCGAATTCATCATCCTAATTCATCACTGAGTCCAACCATCACTCGCATCTGATAGTGTGGCACTGCCTATTCTTCTCTTAGTGTCACTGTTTTCAATCTGTTAATTAGAATCCTTAAACATGAAGTAGACTGCGTCCACAACAAGTCAACACAGCTGTAAATGTGGCCAATTATCAATCAATTACCCTTCAATAACAAAATGATTATTTTATGCATGCTTTAGTCAACCACTCACCCTGAGGATCTTCAATCCCGGAAAATTCCCTTCTCCTCATGTAATAAAGTCTGTCATCCTTCCATGCCCTGGTAACTGGTCCATCCAGAGCTGTAACATTTTGAAATGTACATACAACAAGCCAAACCACACCTTGGTCACACCAACCATCTCTCCACCCTGTGGATGTCCAACTCCATCCTTATGTGGTTTGCCAAATTATGTCTATCCAGAACTCTGTTCTGTCTCTAAGTTTTGGAAAATTTTATGCTTGTTGTCAAAATTTGAAGAATTTTGACCATAAATGAAATTTATGGTGTTATCACCCCCATCGGGGCTTACCTTTCCCACTTTTGGTGATATTCCTCCCTCCAATATTTGCAATTACCCTCCTTTGGTGGCGAAAAACTGTTGGTGTGGTCAAGTGGGTGCTATAGGAAACAAAAGCTCAGGACAGAACAGTTATCATTCATGTTCTTCATACAAAATTTGCATATATTTTATTTCATATTGATCCTCTGAGTGTAATGGTACATTTTAATTTGAATTTATCAAAACTAAACACAATAAGTTTTTCTCTCTTTACTTTGCTCTTATTCTTTTGCAGTACCACATCCTATCACATGTCCCTGTCGGTTATATTCTACTTTTAATAATTTACTATTTCAAGGGAGAACCTAAATCACGTGGACCAATGTTTGTTATTGCATTACACTAATGCTGTGATGTTCTCTCTTAGATGCATGTACAAGTTCACAGCCTAATATGGGTCTGTTGGTGGAGTCAGATGGGACTCAGTCATGAGGACATTGCACAGTTCATATACATCGGGGTCACATGGTTTGGTCAGTCGAAAAACACACTCAGTTTTACACATTTCAACATGTTCTTCTTCAGTGGGGCAAAGGAAGTCTCTTGTCCCGTAGAGCTCAGGTAATGTATACATTACATTAGGTCGACCACTGGGGATATTGATGTTTGTTGATGGCCTGATGGAGTGTGTATTCCAAACCTGTGCAGTGTCATCCAGCTCATCCTGTTAAAAAGAATACAGAAATTTAAGAAATGCGATCGCATGTACGTATATACAAATACGCAGATCACGATGAGACAACTCAGTCACTGAGAGGAAGGTTTCTTATATTTATGCAATTTATTATTTTTAAACAATCATGTGAATTTTTGTAATCATGTACTTTACCTAATGTCATCTGTACACGTGTTTCACACACTAACTCCTGTTACTGTTATGCTGTGTTATTTTAGTCTTATTACTACCTGCTTGGCTCATCTACTCCCCTCATAATAATCAATTTGTTTTATGTCACTGATCATTGTATTTTGTATTTGAAAGTTATTTGGATATTCCAATCAAAATAATTGCAAATTGTAAAGAGTTAATATTATCGATAAGAAATTTTCATATGCCATGTCAACATCTTCAACATAGATGTTACTGTAGTCTTGGTTGTTGAGCTCTTCCTTAAGGCGGCCAATTGCTTAAGCCTAAATTATAGTATTTACACAATTTTTCATTTCATTTACTCCCTGCTCCTCTCAACCTCTTCTCCCTGTCTTGTCTCTTTCTTCCTGCAAGTCTCTCCATTCCCTAAATCTGGCACAGATCTCATCTCTCACAATACTTCTTGTATTACCTCTCTATCACTTCCTCAGTTTCCTTTATCTCTCACTCACAAACACATGCATCCATACACGCAACAAAACATAATTTATTAACTCACATGGATGAGTCCCATGCAACCAAAGTTTTGCGAGATCCTGAGTTTGTTTTGCGAGATCTCGCAAAAGTTCATCTTAATTTTCTTTTCTCCCATGTCCATTGCGGGGCTCCGTAGTCATCTATGTTAATCACACCTCGACGATGTCTTTTTCTGGAATCCATGAATTAAAGCAGGCAGCCCATCCTAGCCATTTCACTAGTGCCACCTTTTTACGGCCCACTTTTTTTCTAGCCAATATGTTTTCAATTTAAAATGTTTTGTTTTTATCAACAACCACACTTTGTATCTCAGGCTCATAAAATGTCCTTTTCAATACCTCTCCTGCGAGGTCCGCTAGTCTGTACACTGGTATCTGTCTCCCTATGCTGTCCTTGACGGTAAAGATCTCATTGGTGTAGATCTGCTTGTATCCTTTTCTAAACACTCCTCTCAGTTTTGAAATTTGTACAGTGTGGCCAACATTAAATTTTAAAGGCAGTTTCTTCTGAGGCTTCGTCTTGTACAGCGTTTTGAAGACCGACTTCTCATTATCCTTATTCACCTCTGCCAGGGCCATTTGGATAGACCTGTCATAAATGTTGTTATATGCTTGTGTGAGATCGGGGATGACATCTACATATCTCTGGGAGTTGGCAGATGTTAAGTACTTCCACATTCTGCCCTTGAAGCCACGGTTGAATCTCTCCGCAACACTCTCCACAGATTTAGCCTCGCTAGATGTTGAGAAATGCTTGATATTATATCGCTTCATTAGCGATATAATATCAAGCATTAGAAAGGAACACTTTTATACGTATACAACCTAGACCTTCCCACTAGGAGGAGTCGTTACCGCCCACAGGGTGTTTCCACACATGAACGAGCAAAATAATAATAATAATAATAATCATAATAATAATAATGGATTGCATCTATATAACGCTTTTCTAGGCACCCAAAGCGCTTTACAATTCCACTATTCATTCACTCTCACATTCACACACTGATGCAGGCAAGCTACGTGAGTAGCCACAGCTGCCCTGGGGCAGACTGACAGAAGCGAGGCTGCCATATCGCGCCATCGGCCCCTCTGGCCAACACCAGTAGGCGGTAGGTGAAGTGTCTTGCCCAAGGACACAACAACCAGGACAGAAAAAAGTGCCTCTATATTACTACTTCTGTAGCTTCAAGCTGTTTCTCTTTACAAGGAGGGCTACAAACCTTTTCATTCAGCCACAAAGACCCCATGGGCTCCTTTGGATCAAAGTTTGGATAAACTATTGCTATTTATGCATTCACATTGATTCGGACTAAACTAACAAAACTATTGATTTCATCCAAACTCAAATCATGCCAGAGGCTTTTATTTTGAAGTTAGGATCATTTCAACTCCATTTTTAACTCAGTTCAGTTCATTTTTATTTCAAACATTTCAAACATGTGCCTTCATAATCATTACAAAATATCATTTCATTATTTGTTTGAAAAGGAGTAGGCAGAAGTATTTACTTATTTGTCCCTACCCCCTCAAGTTTTACCTCTCATTCATTTAATTTTATTTTACTCTTAAATTAAACCGTCTTCTTATTCTGTTCATTTAAACTCACAGTTGCTCCGCCTGACATTTTGGCTTTTAGATCAAACATCAAAGAATTTATTTTATTTGAATGAATTGAAAATTAATTTAAACTAAAAGCTTTTAGAGAATTAACCCCTACATTACCTCTGACCTTTGACCTGGATCTATTGATATATTGATTTATTAATTAAATATCTCAGTGAATACAGAATAAAGATTACAACAAAGCAAGAAAGCACGGGACAAGGCTAATCAAAAGCTATTGGCTGAAGCATATGCTTATTACGCCAACCCTTTTAACAAAAGATCTTTCAGCATGCAGCTCCTGTACACAGGGCTCGAAGCAAAGAATAAAACAAAGCAAAGCAAAAAAAAAAAAAACCCAAAACAAACAAAAAACAAAACAAAAAAACTTTCCACCTTAGATAAGTAACTACATCAAAGCAAAACAACCAAGAGTTTCAGTGTTATTATTATTATTGCTCTTTTCATTCTTGATTTATATATTTTTCTAATACTCTATTTTTAAACATGTTTTTAAACAAGGAAAATGAACTCCACCTTTTTAAATCAGTGTCATAACTATTCCACAGGTTAACTCCTCTAACAGAAACACATCTCTGCTTTATGTTTGATCTTATCTTGTTTTTTTTAAAGAAATCTGTTCCCCTTAAGTCATATTGAATCTCTCTGACTTTAAACAGCTTTTGATTACTGCGGCAAATTTTGTGCTTTATACATTATCTGTGCCATTTTATATTCAACTAAATCATAAAATTTCAGGGTATTCAGATTAATAAACAAAATGTTATTGCTTCTATATAGTTTGATTGATTTATAGTTCTTCTAGCTCTGCATTACCACATATCTCTAGACAATAAGTCATATATGGAAGCAACAGAGAACAATAAAGTGTGTATAATGATTTTTTTGTTCAGGACATGTTTGTTTTATAGAGAATATCAATGGTTTTTGACATTTTTGTTTTCACATGGTTTATATGAGACTTCCAGCTCAGCTTATCATCAATTATCACTCCAAGAAATTTATTTTCATTCACTCTTTCAATTTCAACTCCATTAACCCTGATTTTTGATACATTTTTCTTTTGTCTAGTGCCAAAAATAATAAATTTTGTTTTGTTTATATTTAACGATAACTTATTTAAATCAAACCAGCTTTTTAATATATTTAACTCCTTTTCCACTGTAGTCAGAAGCTGTTCTAGGTTTTTAACTGAGCAATACAGAGTGGTATCATCAGCAAACAATACACATTTTAACAGTTTGGAAATGCTACATATGTCATTTATATATAATATGAATAATTTAGGGCCCAACACAGAGCCCTGAGGAACACCACAAGTTACCTTCAACTGATTAGATTTTATTTATTTTGTGTTAATGGTGATAGCAGATGATGTAAAGTTGCCCACCCTGACCTTCTGTGGCCTGTTTGTGAGGAAATCCAAAATCCATGAGCAAAATGTGGTGGTTAGTCGCAGATCAATCAGCTTGTTTACAAGTTTGTATGGCACAAAGGTGTTAAATGCCGAGCTGAAATCTACAAATAGCATCCTAACATATGTATTGGGATGCTCCAGATGAGTAAGGCTGGTGGTAAGTGTGATTGAGACTGCATCTTCTGTTGATCTGTTCCTGCAGTAAGCAAACTGTAGGCTGTCCTGGTCAACAGGGATGTTGGCTTTGATGTGTGAAAGAACGAGTCTCTCAAAACACTTCATGATAATTGGTGTCAGAGCGACCAGGCGATAGTCATTCAGACATTTTACTGACTGTCTTTTGGGCACAGGTATGATGGTAGTTGATTTGAGGCATGTTGGGACTGCAGCCTGCTGCAGAGAAAGATTGAAGATGTTGGTAAACACCCCCGCCAGTTGGTCAGCACATGACTTCAGCGTGCGTCCTGGAACCTTCTCTGGTCCTGCTGCTTTGTTGACATTGATCCTCCTCAGCATGGATCTCACCTGATGGCATTCAAAGACAGGTACCAGCTTCTCTATGGGTAATGGTGCTGTCTGGATTCCCATGCTGTTGGAGCGACTATCAAAGCGGGCAAAGAACATTTTTTCCACTCAATAAAAGTTAACGTGAGGGTTCCAGATGCAATCGCATGGCAGGATGCTCTAAACAGACATAGCTTCAGTCAGGAGAACAACTGAGATATTCCATCCACAATTCGAGGTTAGTCATTAACAGTGTTGGGTAAGTTACTTTATATTAGTAACTTAGTTACATTACTAGTTACTTCTATCAAAAGTAACTCAGTTACTTCAAGTTACTCTGAATGTGTGTGTGAATGGGTGGATGACTGGATATGTAAAGCGCTTTGGGGTCCTTAGGGACTAGTAAAGCGCTATATAAATACAGGCCATTTACCATTTTACTCTTACTTTCAAAGTAACTAGTTACTAGGGAAAGTAACTTTGGTTTTACTCAGAATTCTCTTATTAATATGTTGCTTCCCTAACTGGATACCCAGCAAGGATGCCAGTCTTCTAGCTCGCTTACATGTTAGCACTATCCTGCCATAAGTGCACTGTGCCACCTACCAACAGAAAAGAAAAAAATAATGTGCATATTTCCATGAGAGAAATCCCACGCCTGTACCGTCATCGACTGCCTTCATGATTCCAGCCTATGTCACAGCATCACGTGCGCTTTTTACGTCCAACACGGAAACTGCAGTCATGGTGCTTTCGATTGTACTCGGAACTCGGAAATTCTGTCTTCCAAGTAGGTAGATGTATTTAACTCCAGACTGCAGATGAGCTGCATACAGGGCTGGACTGGTACAAAAGATCAGCCCAGGCGTTTTGACTAGAGACCGGCCCAGCAGGTATTATAGGAAAAACCATAAAGCCTTTGAATGAAAACAAGTGATGTACACTGTCTTGTTGGTATATAGCGACCGTGGCTCAGGGGGTTGGGAATCGCATCTGTAACCGGAAGGTCGCTGGTTCGATCCCTGGGCTCTCTGTCCTGGTTGTTGTGTCCTTGGGCAAGACACTTTACCCTACTTGCCTACTGGTGTTGGCCAGAGGGGCCGATGGCGCGATATGGCAGCCTCGCTTCTGTCAGTCTGCCCCAGGGCAGCTGTGGCTACAACCGTAGCTTGCCTCCACCAGTGTGTGAATGTGAGAGTGAATGAATAGTGGCATTGTAAAGCGCTTTGGGTGCCTTGAAAAGCGCTATATAAATCCAATCCATTATTATTATATGTATTAATCTAATAAACCTAAACCTACACCATCCTCCCTATTCTGTTATTCTAAACAGTACTTAGCCGATGATTGAAGTAGCAACAGGGGAGGGAGGAGAGAGAATGAGAGAAAAAGAGGCAGCTGTGCAGCGTAAGACAGAATAACTCCAGCTTTGTGTCTTTTTTTCATTGTAGCTGAAGTATGGGACAAACTGCGTTCCTTTTCACCTCAATACGAAACACATAATATTTTCTCTTAATATGAAGCGATTCCGTTTTTAGGGGATGGTTAGCAACTCTAATAAAATAATGTTCACTCTCAGTAACATCATAGCACCCGCCCAGCAGTATAGAAACTCCGTCATGCCAGCTAGTATGCAGTACGAGTTATTGTAACTGACTGTAAAAAGTTAGCACAACGAAAATAAACTACACCTAAAC
Organism: Haplochromis burtoni; assembly: GCF_018398535.1. Lineage (NCBI taxonomy): Eukaryota > Metazoa > Chordata > Actinopteri > Cichliformes > Cichlidae > Haplochromis > Haplochromis burtoni. Next base: position 7,818 of record NW_024583786.1, read on the forward strand.
GTGGTTTATATCTGACCCAGGTCATAACTTCTTACCTGAAGTTCAGTTCACCTGACACTCGGGTCTCTCCTCCTCCTGCCTCACCTTTCCGTCATCCACCTACTGGCCTCCACCACTTGCTAATGTTACTCAATCTGTGGAAGCTCCGCTATAGCCACCACCAAACAATTTTACACATCTGCCAACCAGAACGCCGTTTACTCGAGTGTGACATTCCCAGGTCCATGTTCCAATTTCCGAGGTAAGTCGAACGCAACACACGAAGTAACGAATAATGACCCTATCTAAATCCTGGCAACGATTAACGTGTTCCTGCTTTTGGCATAATAACTAGTTGCTGTGCTCGTTACCACAATAATAACACAGTTACTGTAATGCGTTACTTAATAACGCGTTAGTCCCTACACTGGTCATTAATATACTGCAACAACATGGGAATAGAGCAGCTGCGAGAGAATTCAACATTAATGATTCAATGGTACGGAAGTGGAGGAAGCAAGAAGAATGAGTTGAGTAAAGTTTGACTTTTCTGACTGTTTTGTTTCGCTTAATGTGCCTTATAATCCGGTGTGCCCTATCGTCCGAAAAATACGGTAGTTATAAATGAGATCTTCAATCTTAAATATGATCAACCTATCTCTAATAATCAGCTCTGTGCAACAGGCCTTCATTCTGGCAGTAGTTAAACTTTTACTTTACAAACCAATCTTCAACCTTCCTTTCATATCAAAAGAGTAGTTGTCAAACAGCTAACAGATCATCTGCAGAGGAATGGCTTATTTGTTTAGTTTCAGTCAGGTTTCAGAGTTCATCACAGCACAGGAACAGCTTTAGTGAAGGTTACAAATGATCTTCTTATGGCCTCTGACAGTGGACTCATCTCTGTGCTTGTCCTGCTCAACCTCAGTGCAGCGTTCGTTAGAGAACTAACTAAGAATGGAGCTGTCAGAGGAAGAGAGCAGCAAACTGAAAGTCTCTGTTAGCTGCAGAGGTCTGAAACTTGACACAGCTTTGGATGATAACATGGAGAAAGGATGTGGAGATTTTCACAGTTCTGCTAGAAATCATCTTCTAGTTATTGTGACTCAGATATGACTGATTATAGATGAAGACCAAAGAAGCTTTATACTGATATTTAAACTGACTTAGCTTAACCTGTGTTTTAACCACATGCTAAACAAACACACGTTCAGAAACTAGAAGATGTTACCTTTTAGATGAAGTCTCAATCATCAATTTTGGTCCTACAGTTCATCTGCTGAAGCTTTTAGATTGTTTGGAAATAAAATAAAAACCCAAACAGCCACAAACATCAGACATGCTAACACTGTCACATTATTGGATGGAGCCTGAACCAAAATCTGACATTTGACCTGTATCTACAGAGGGCTCTATGTCTTTCTTCATCAGGATGTTTCCCTCCCTGCTGTAGACAGTGCAGCTGTAGGTGTTTGTGTCTTCATCTGTGGGGTATTTCAGGGTCAGACTGAGGTCTCCATGTTTCAGTAAGTTTCTCTTCATCTTTGTTAGGCCTTTAAAATTAATATGCTGTTCTTCAGGCTGGTCAGAGCCATTCTCATACACGTGGACTTCCTGTTGTTTTTGTCCTTCCACTCCACTTTAGCGTATTCAGGCAGAAAAACTGTGGTTTTGCAGGGCAGATGGACAGACTCTACCTCTGAATCCGCCTCCACCTTGTAAACTGAGAGGACAACAAAGCATAACATGATGACATCAGCAGCAGCTGTGATGGTCACATGACCTCGCTGTCCCCACCTTGTCTTCTAGTCTCAGTCAGATTGTGTCCGTTTGTTCCTGATATATTCCTGACTCGTTCTTTGGTAACTAGTCTGCAGCATCCTGTAAAGTGCTGCAGCCATGTTGGATGAAGAGCAAAAGAACAGACAGACTGAGCCTCCAAAGTCGGCCATATCTCAAACACATCAGCACAGAAACCATGAAGATCTCATGTGTCTGCTCTGAACATCTGAAGCTCTCCACCACATGACTGAGCACAACTCAAGGAGGAACATTTACTGAAGCTGCTGCAGCATCTACTGTCAGCCTGCTGTTTACCACCAGAGAAGAAGAACAGCTTGTACACATGCAGCCTCTATGTCAGATCAATGCAGTGAAGTACACACACTGTTTAGTAAAGTCATGTTGTGGAGCTGTCACCCTGATCGATGACTGAGTCTGAAGGAGGTTTTCTGACTTCTGGAACAAACCTGGAAGTTTCTCTTCAGCTCTCTGTATCAGCTGTTTGTAACTCTCAACTCTTTCAGCTTCTGGAACAAAGTTTGTGTGAGCCACAGTCAAGGAGCCACCAGAGGACAACTGCTAACCATCGGCATTATGGGTACTGTAGTAGGAGACCTGACATGAAATGCTGCCGGAAATGAAATAAAAGAACCGCAGAGACAATTAGAACAACAACCAGGACAACCAGAAGAACCAGGGGAACTTTGGCCCAGGATGGAAACTGTTCTGTGGAGAAACACAAAGAACTACATGAGCTTTGACCTCTAACTCAACATGTAGAAGCTAAGCCTACAATTGAAGCCACTGAGATGTTTGTTAACGGGGGTGTGCGATGTCACTGGTATGAATTAATTAATTAAACAGTCCAATAACTCCAGCAGTATTTATCTTGTCCCTTTTGGTCTTTATTCCAACATCATTTTAACATAACAGCGCAGTGGTCACAAACTGTTTGCCTTCTTACGATTAACAACACACCTGACACCGATTACGTGTGTCTATCTTAAATACCTTTACATAAACCTACCATATAGAAACTAAAAAGGTGACCTCTAGGGCAACATAAGGTATCAACCCAAAAATGGCTCCTAAACCATGACAATAATGATTTTGATTAATAGGGCTCAATTTTAATCAAAGAGCCAGCATGGTTATTCTGACAGTGTTAAAATAATAGAGTTTGATCTGAGTGATGTCAGATGTACTACAGCAGGTTTGTTGCTGACCTTTGACCTGCAGCTGTACATCTGTCACTGTGCTTTGTCCTATCCTCCTGTCTCTGATGGAGCAGGTGTAGGTGGCGCTGTCAGACAGTTGGAGGTTGGTCAGGGTCAGGCTGAGGTCTCCAGTTTCCAGAGCATCAGTCTTCATGGATGTTCGGCTGCTGTAGCGCTGGTTTTGATCTTTCAGTTCGTCTCCTTCCTGCTGACGCTGGTGGACGGTTGGAGGACTGAGGTCAGAGCAACTCCACACCACTGAGGGGTCTTTCAAATCAAAAGTGTGAAACTCACAGGGCAGTTTTTAGCTTCTGGAAAAAGTTTGTGTGAGCCACAGTCAAGGGGGCTGCTGGAAATGATATAAGAGAATCCCAGAAACAAGAACCAGGAGAACCAGGATAGCTTTGGCCCAGAATGGAAACCATTCTGTGGAGGAACAAAAAGAACAATGTGATCTTGGACCTCTAACTCAACATCAATAATAAATTTAATGAATAGGTCTAAGTTTTATCTCAGTGATGTTAGATGTATCTACAGCAGGTGTTTGTTGCTGACCTTTGACCTGCAGCTGTATGTCTGTCAGTCTAATTTGTCCTATAGTATTATCTCTGACAGAGCAGGTGTAGGTGGTGCTGTCAGACAGTTGGAGGTTGGTCAGGGTCAGGCTGAGGTCTCCAGTTTCCAGACCATCAGTCTTCATGGATGTTCGGCCGCTGTAACGGTGGTTTTGATCTTTCAGTTCGTGTCCTTGAAGCTGACGCTGGTGGAAGGTTGGAGGACTGAGGTCAGAGCGACTCGCCTTCATACAGATCCACAGCTGAGGCATGCTGGGAAACTGGGGACACACAGACAGACAGAGACTCCATGTGTCACTTAAAGGTAAAGATTACGTTTTGACACATTTACAGAAACCAGGAGAAAGAACAATAGAAACATTCAACATTTTAACAGCTTACAGATGAAAAATGACAGCAGGGAAGAGGTGATCCCAGTGATCCTTATGGGACTAAAATGCTCTGATAACATCCATCCAGCAGGCTGATAACAGGGACATTTGGTGCATGTCAGAGCTGCACAGTCAATCATCAGTTTGGCTCTTTAATTTGAAGAGTTCAAAGCAGCAGCAGAGAATCTAAAGTGTGTCACACAGCACTAAGTTTCCTTTGGTCCAGGCACACACAGGGGCTTGAGCCCCTGTGTGTGCTTTTATTTTTTACTTATTGTTACTTTACTATTATAGCACTAGGAATAAATAATAAGGGAAGGATTCTGGATCAGCACCATGATGCAAACTTGTGTCCATAGTATATACAGTATTCTGGAGAAGGTATAAAATGTCACTGTATGTGCGTGTGTGTGTTTTATGTGTATACAAATTTTTAAACTATTACTCATAATATAAAACTGTCCAGACATTCCCTTTAAGGTCATGAGGAGGAAACAGTGACAAAAGGAGCTGTGTGAGGCAGTGGATCCCTCACCAGCTGGATTAAGATGAACACAGGTAACCATAACACATGTTCCAGTTGTTGCATTGCAGAGGTATTCAAGTATAAAAACAATAAAAAAACACAATATTTTGGTTCTATAACATTCACTACTAGTACTTTCTTATGGATTAGGTGCAAGAGTTGTGAAATGTGGATAATTAAAGAATAGATTAATGCAATAGCAAACTGTGCCTTGTTCTCAGATGGACAGCAGGTGGAGAGTGATAGATGAGATGAGGAGATGAAGGAGGAAGGGAGGCAAAGAGTGATTCACAGGCAATGCTTACTTTATTTCTCACAGTTTTTTAATCTCTTGCCTCATGAGTCCAACTGCTTTCACCAACCTTTACATTTTATTATTATCTCATAACATTTGTTTAATCAGCTACCATTTATTTTTAATGTCTTTTTTTGATGTCTTTTAATGACTTTTTAATGTCTACAGTCTCAGATCAACACAGCCCTGCCCTCCAGCACTACCAGCAGCAGCAACCTCTCAACAGCAACATTGTACCCAGCAGGTAAAACATTGGCTATGTTTGCTTTGCATTCCCCCCACCTGATGACAGTGATATAGTATGATGTGATTCCATAGTAGATTGTTGATGAATGTGGGTTGTTGTTATTCAACCTGGTTCTATGTGTATGGGCTCAAGTTGTGGTCATAAATATTTTGTACTTGTAAATCAAATGCGTATTTGTGTACTGAGTTTTGTAATCTTGTGTTAAATATCCCAATTCTTTGATCTTTGGGCTGAAGGAAGAACAACACTCAGTGTATAAATGTTCAATCAACAATCTCTTTATTCCATACAACACTTTGAGCTTTAAAAACATCTAGACGGGAGATGTGGACAGGAGGGTGCCCGCCAGATCTCAAAGTGTCTGAGCGTTTCTCACATTCTTATACCTTTGGCCCCCATTCCACAGTCATAAAACCTAAACATCCAAATTTGTGCTCTCTCTCAGTGAACCTATGTTATGACCTTGGCTTCCTATGCAGTATGTTCTGTTCTTTTCTAATCAGACAAATAAGGCCATGATTCTCTGAAAACAGTATTTTTTATGAATCAGCAGTATAATGCATCATAAACAATGTAATAGTTGTCACCTTCTTCTAAGTCAGGACAATAATGCAACCTAAAACTACATAATGATTCCAAAATCTTTAATTAGAGGTATAATGTGGCATAAAATAGTAAAATAATCTCACACTTGTAAACCAAAATATGTGAAAATGTTATGCTTGTGTGTCTAAGCATGATCATTTGTGTGTGTGTAAAAAAGATTTGTGTTTGTAAAAAATATTTACAAATTACAAATAGTTACAATTTTTTTTGTTAAGGTCTGCTTACAGATACAAAGCAAAAAACTATGTGTAAAACTTGGCGATCAGGTTCCCTCGCTGTGTGTGGATTTCAACTTACACATACAAATTTTGACCCGATTTTTCTTCCTTTCAGCTGATTGGTCAATGTCATCACAAATTTGGCAATCCAAGCAGAGAACAGATGGGTTTGGCTGTTGGAGGGGTGCTTTACTGAGCTTTGTATCTGAAAGCAGACCTTAACAAAAAATCTATAACACGTGTAAATATTTTTTTACAAACAAATCTTTTTTTTTTCTTTTTTTTTTTTTTACACACACACACACACACACACACACACACACACACACACACACACACACACACACACACACACACACAAATTCTCATCTGTAGAAAAACAAACATAAAATTTTCACATATTTTGTGTCACGGTCTGCCGGGCAGACCTGGTGGAGAGAGTGAGGTGGACACAGATTAGGAGACGGAACGGAATGTTAAACAAACAAACTAACTAACTAACTAACTAACTAACCCCTAACCCTAACCCTTTATTGTGGCAGATACAATGACATTACAAAAACGGCCAGAACAGAGGCTAAACTTAACTAGGACCTAAACTGGAGAACACTATGGCTTAACTATGAAAACCAGGGAGACTATGGCTATGAGCACTATGAACAAGATTCGGTGCAGATGCATGAAAGAACTTGACTTGAAATAAACACTAAGAACATGACCTGCAACGACTCATGAAAAAACACTTGACATGACCTGAGGGATGAAGCACAGACGACGCAGCACTGACAAAGAGAAACACGGGCTGAAATACAGAGAGGTATAACAAGGGGAATGAAACACAGAAGGAGAACACAGCTGGGAGTAACTGACAAGTTGAGACAGGGGAAGCAAAACTCAATACATTTACATAGGACACAGAATGTCAAAGTAAAACAGGAAACATAACAGACGTGGACTTGATTAGGGGGAAACAGCATCCACGGAACACAGAAACAGAAACCAAAAGACTAGAAGAGATACACAATGACAAAATCAAAGTTCTTTAATGATACAAAAACTCAAACACTGGGTCACCGACCCAGGACCATGATATTTTGGTTTACAAGGTTACAAAACTCCATACACAAATATGCATTTGATTTACAAGTGTAGCTGACGCTGAAATGTTTGTGTGGGTTGCCATGACAACACCAAAGTAAATCTGAGATCGTTATTGTTTTCTATTTGTTTTCTTTATTTGCTTCTCATGCTTGTGTACATTTGCAGTAGGAAAAGATAATCTATGAATCCAGTGATATATCCTTCTTATAAGAAATGTTTCTGTTAAAATATTATTGTGAAGTAGTCACTTCCTGTGAGTTGCGGGAACCGGAAGTTGTGCGCGGGAGAGACAAGACAGAACGGTAACACGGCGGACTTTTCGGAATGTACAACTTTTCTACTGCTGGTTTTACAAGGCGTACACGGTAAAAATCATTATGCTGTTATTTGTTTAACACTTGTGCACTTTGTGAAAGGAAATAAGTGGCTGAGATGAATATCATATGTGCTATTGATATTATTTTACTTGTTTCTAGTTTTCACGGTGCTCCATGATTGTGAGAGGAATAAAAGAATTGTGGACATCAGTACGAAGCGTGGATTCTTTCGACCAGAGTAGATATAGTGAAAACGTGTCCCAATCCATCTGGAGGCTTCGGTGTGCAAAGCTCTTCTCATCCTGCAGCAAGCTACAGGTCTCGGTTTGCAACGCGCTTCTCCTCCTGCAGCAAGCTACAGGCTTCGGTGTGCAAAGCTCTTCTCATCCTGCAGCAAGCTACAGGTCTCGGTTGCTTCTCATCCTGCAGCAAGCTACAGGTCTCGGTTGCTTCTCATCCTGCAGCGAGCTACAGGCTTCAGTGGACACGTTGCTTTGCATTTTGTGACAACCAATCGGGAGCTGCAGATTCACTCCAAGAAGCGGTTTCAGGCTAAAGCGTGAGTCCTCAGGCTATATTGCGCAGTTATTATGCCTCATGAGTTGATGGATAGAACATGAGCTACAAATTTGCTGTAATGGACAAGGAATTAATAGTGTTCAAATTTCGGACTGTGTAAAAAACAAAAAAACAAAAAAAAAACGGACAATCTGTTGAAGTTCTGGAAATTATTGTTGTTTTCTTACCGATTGTTTGCAAGCTTCATGAAGGCTGAAATTGAAGATTTATTTGCTGTCATACGTAAGAATCTAAGCTAAGGTGCCTTTGTGTTAATTTTAATAATTCTCCGCTTATTACATCCATTCTTGTAATTACCTTAGTTATCTTGTCCTCTTCATAAGATACCCCCTTTAAAGTCTGAAAATGTCTAAAGATGGTCATAGTCACCCTGATGTTATGTCAGAAGTACAAGATGCAGGGGATTTGGAAGAGGAAAAAAGTGTAGTGTCTGAGAAATCTGAGACAAAAACAAGAAAATCCTCTCGTGAAAGGCGATTAACGCCAAAAATGCAGGAACTGAAAGATCAAGAGTTAACTCAAAAGGAGAAGAGGTTCAAAGCAACATATGAGAAATGGAAAAGCAACGTAAGAGACATTCGCACAAGGTTAAAGCAAGTATGCTCTGAGAGTGACATGTATGATATGATGGATGAGGCTGAGAAGCTAGAGTCTGAATTAAAGGAACAGTATGGCAGAATTCGACTCCAAACCTCACCAAGTCAAGAATTTCGAAGAAAGATCGATGCATGCTCAGCCGTGACGGCCGACTTGCTGCAGCTGATGAGAGTACGTCTGACTGAAGATGAAGGTGAGTTTGACACGGTGGCAGAAAGATCAAGGTTACGCATGCTACTTGATAATGAATATGCTAGGTCCATATATGGATCCACAGCCTCCAGAGTTACTGCACCAAAAGACATCCTGCTGTGGATTCTCAAGATGGACTACAGCTGTCAACGTCATTGCTCGTATCCAGCGGCTGGCAAAGAGGATCAGGACCGCTGAGCCTTTAAGCGTGGAAGAGAGAAAGCAAGCTGCACAGACTCTCGTCAAGCTTGCACAACAAGATGCTTTTCAAGAGGAGTTAAACACACTCAGCCAGAAACTAGGAAGGCTGCCTTGCAACCACCAACTCTTTCAGCTTGACCCATTCCTCCAAGATGGCATAATGAGAGTAGGAGGAAGACTGAGGAAGGCATCTGTGCCTCTCGAGTTAAGACACCCAGTGATCCTTCCTAAAGATGGTGCTGTTACAAACCTCATCATTGCACACCATCATACCAAGATACAACACCAAGGCAGAGGACAAACCCTCAATGCACTGAGAGCCAATGGTTACTGGATCGCTGGTGGAAGTAAGGCTGTAGCCCAATACATCAGGCAGTGCTAGTGCAGGAGACCCGCGCGCCACCAGAGGAGCAACGGATGGCAGATCTACCTAGTGACCGTGTTGATCCCACACCACCATTCACTTATTGTGGTATGGACTGCTTTGGTCCTTTTCACACCAAACAAGGTCGCAAAGATCAAAAACGGTACGGCCTCCTCTTCACATGTTTTTGCTCAAGGGCAGTGCATATAGAGATGTTGGAGGATTTGACGACTGACGCATTCATCAATGCTTTGCGCTGCTTCATTGCCCTTCGTGGAGCTGTTAGGCACATTAGGTCCGATCAGGGAACTAACTTTATGGGGGCAAGAAACGAGATGGCAAAGGCTCTGAAAGAACTTGATAAGGAAAGAGTGACTGCATACCTAGCAGAAAATCAGTGCGACTCGTATACGCACTCTAGAGAGCTGGAGCGCAACGGACAGTGAGAAGCGTACTGAGCACGGTCCTTGCCTGCAGTGTGGGAAGGTTGGATGATGCTTCATTGAGGACATTCCTTTATGAAGCTATGTGCATCGTGAATAACCGCCCACTCACTGTTGATAACATCAATGACCCCAAAAGCTTGGAGCCACTCACACCGAACCACTTGATCACCATGAAATCCTCAGTCCCACTTCCACCTCCAGGTAAATTTGTCAAGGAGGACCTGTATGCTAAGAAACGGTGGAGAAGGGTCCAGTATCTGACTGAGCAATTTTGGCACAGATGGAGAAAGGAATACCTGGCCAATATTGCTCTGAGACAGCGATGGCATACACCAAGACGTAATGTGGAGGTGGGTGACATTGTGATTCTCAAAGAGGAAGATGTTCCTCGCAATGAATGGAAACTCGCTAGGGTTGTGGAAGCACATGAGGATGATGATGGACTTGTACGGAAGGTGACAATCCAGACTGGTGATCGGAAGTTAGGAAAGGGAGGCGAACGCCTCGTCCAACCCTCAATCATTCAGAGACCCATTCAGAAATTAGTGGTCCTGGTGAAAAACAGCTAAATGGGGAAAATGTCATTCATTGATTAGATTTCCCTTCTAAAATAGAAGTTGTCATTATGCTGTACTTCATGCACATGTTATGGAGATGTAAAATCTACTGTTCATATTGTTGAATTCATTTGTTGAGAAAAGAATATTGTTTATTCAATGCAAGAATGTTTAAAACAACAACATGGTGCTTGGGAATTACCATTGATATAATGAGCAATGCAAGTGTATTTACGTTCACAATTGTAATAATCAAAGGTAATTGGTGGGAGTGTAGCTGACGCTGAAATGTTTGTGTGGGTTGCCATGACAACACCAAAGTGAATCTGAGATCGTTATTGTTTTCTATTTGTTTTCTTTATTTGCTTCTCATGCTTGTGTACATTTGCAGTAGGAAAGATAATCTATGAATCCAGTGATATATCCTTCTTATAAGAAATGTTTCTGTTAAAATATTATTGTGAAGTAGTCACTTCCTGTGAGTTGCGGGAACCGGAAGTTGTGCGCGGGAGAGACAAGACAGAACGGTAACACGGCGGACTTTTCGGAATGTACAACTTTTCTACTGCTGGTTTTACAAGGCGTACACGGTAAAAATCATTATGC
>NW_024583786.1:18618-48642 GCF_018398535.1 Haplochromis burtoni
CAGCTGTCACAATTCTAACCATCTCTCAGAGTCACCTAGCATTTCAGCTATGAGGGCGGAAGCGGCTGCTCAGCTGGCTGCAAAGAGAGCCGAAATTGATATGGAAGCTGCCATCGAAGCGCAACGTCAGCAGTTGAGAAAACTTGAAAATCAGAGGGACATTGATGTAATTCAGGCAAAGCTAAATGTCTACACTGAAGAAGAGGGAAGGGATGAGACACGCAGTCCTCCATTCAGCAAAGTGAGTGATGCACACCCCTTCGCTCACCACATCCCAGATCAAGAACGGCAAGTTGTGCAAAACGAGACATCATTGGTCCAATCGCTACAAGAGTCATTAGCTCTCACTCGCTTGCCAACTCCAGAACCTTCTGTATTCTCGGGCGATCCTCTGAAGTTTACAGAATGGAGCATAAGCTTCAAAGCCCTCATAGAGAGACGATGCTCTGACCCTGCAGACAGGCTATTCTACCTGCAAAAGTACATAGCAGGTGAGGCAAAATCCTCTCTTGAAGGCAGCTTCTACAGAAAAGATGAAGAAGCCTATCAACAAGCATGGGATAGGTTAAATGCTAGATATGGCCATTCCTTTGTAGTGCAGCGGGCTTTCAGAGATAAGCTAAATGGGTGGCCGAAGATTGGTGGAAAGGAATATCTCAAGTTAAGAGAGTTCAGTGATTTCCTCCAAACATGTAGTAATGCCATGCCTCACGTAAAGGGCTTACAGGTTCTTAACGACTGTGAGGAGAATCAGAAAATACTAGTCAAGCTTCCTGATTGGGTGACATCTAGATGGAACCGTTATGTCACAGAGCAGCTAGATCGGGGCAACGACTATCCAAGCTTTCATGAGTTTGCTTCCTTTATCTCTAAGGAGTCACGCATCGCATGCAATCCAGTGTCATCCTTACATGCCTTAAGGCACTCTGCAGAGGCACCACCAAGAGAGATGAAGCGTTCAAAAGCAAACACGTTTGCCACAAATGTGAAACCCCCAATTCCATCAAGCTCCACCGCCAAATCTGACCCTGGTGAAATCAAGTTGGGAGATGCAGGGAAACCAAAGAAATGGACCACACCAACACAAAATTCCAATAATGGCCAGTGTATTTGCTGTAGTGAGAACCATTCCATACATAAATGCAAGAGGCTTATGGACATGTCTGTAGAGGATAAGAAAAAATGCATACTTGAAAATAAGTTGTGTTTTGCATGTCTAAGAAGGGGTCACAATTCTAAAGACTGTAGGAACAGGGCCATGTGTGGCATATGCAGAAAGAGTCACCCAACGCCATTGCATGAAGATCGTTCTACAGCAGCATCAACACAAGGCGCAGTTGAAGAAAGTACGTCGTCATTATCATGTTGTGTGAGTGGAGGTGAAGGTGGGAGTACATCAATGATAGTCCCAGTGTGGATCTCAACACTTAGTGCTCCGGACACTGAAACCCTAGTGTATGCACTATTGGACACTCAAAGCAGTCACACATTTGTTGATCAGGAGGTGTGCGAAAAGCTACAAGCAACAATGGAACCAGTGAAACTTAAACTTTCCACCATGATGGGGAGAGACTCAGTCGTGAAGAGTCAAAGAGTATGCAAGCTCAAAGTTAGAGGATTTTCCTCTAATGTTTCCATCAGTTTGCCTCCAGCCTACACAAGGGACTTCATTCCTCTTGACCGCACACATATTCCCACTTGCCAGACAGCCAACAAATGGAAACACCTTGTAAGCATGGCCCAGGAGATACCCCCGTTGATGGACTGTGGTGTTGGATTGTTGATTGGATACGACTGCTCCAGAGCGTTAATTCCAAGAAGGGTCGTCACTGGGGGTGACTATGAGCCTTATGCTATTGAGACGGATCTTGGTTGGAGCATTGTGGGAAGCGCACCACAGCGTGTGCAGGCTAAAGATGTGACTGGTTTTTGCCATCGAGTGTCTGTCAGAGAGGTGCCACCCATAACACCATTTGCTGTCATCAAGGCCCTGGAGTCTGATTTTGCAGACACAAAACCCGGTGACAGAAGCATATCTCAAGAAGATATTTGCTTCCTGCAGATCTTGAAAGACAGAATCCAACAAAATAAGGATGGTCACCTGGAGATGCCTCTCCCTTTCAAAGCACGTCCGCATCTCCCAGACAACAAAAGGCTGGCGTTAGTACGGCTGAAGCATCTAAAGAGGAAGCTGGACAGAGATCCCAAATTCAAAATAGATTACGTGAGATTTATGGAAGGTGTCTTCAAGGATGGAGATGCTGAGAAAGTGGAAAACCAAGCAGAGCTGGGGAAAGTCTGGTATATCCCACATCAAGGAGTTTACCACCCCAGAAAACCAGGCAAAATCAGAGTGGTTTTCGACTGCTCTGCAAGGTATGAAGGCACCTCCTTAAACGACCATCTGCTAACAGGACCTGACCTCACAAATAGCCTAACAGCCGTGCTGTGCCGCTTCCGTAAATATCCCATCGCAGTCATGTGTGATGTGGAGAAAATGTTCCACAGGTTTCATGTGAGCGAGAATGATAGAGACTACCTGCGGTTTCTCTGGTGGGAAAATGGAGACACAAACTCTGAACCCAGAGAGTACCGCATGAAGGTTCACCTGTTTGGAGCATCATCCTCCCCTGGCTGCGCCAATTATGGCATGAAACACCTTGCCAGCCAATGTGAGAAAGAGTACCCCTCCGCAGCTAGCTTCATCCAGAAACATTTCTATGTCGACGATGGTCTCATAAGTGTAGAGTCGGTGGGTAAGGCAATTGAACTGGTCAAAGAAGCCCAAGCCGTGTGTGCCAAAGGAAAGCTGCACCTTCACAAATTTCTCTCCAACAGCCGAGAGGTCCTTGACTCTGTCGATGTTGCAGAGCGTGCTACGGAGGTAAAGAATGTTGATCTTAATCACGATGATTTACCAGTTCAAAGAGTGCTAGGTATAAGGTGGAATGTTGAAAATGATAGCTTCTCCTTCAAGGTGTCACTTGAGGAGAAACCAGCAACGCGCCGAGGGATTCTCTCAATTGTGGCCTCCTTGTATGACCCTTTGGGGTTTCTAGCCCCAGTCATTCTTGAAGGGAAAAGAGTGCTGCAGGAGATGTGTCAGAGAGGCACAGGGTGGGATGAGCCACTACCCAAAGGCTTGAAGTTAAGGTGGGAGACTTGGATGAAGGATCTGGAGAACCTGGAAAGAATTGAAATTCAAAGATGCTTCATACCTGACAGCCTTGGCGAGATTCAAAGAGCCGAGCTTCATCATTTCTCTGATGCAAGCAGTCAAGGGTATGGCCAGTGCTCTTACATCAGAGTGGTAAGCAGAGAAAGGGTATGCTGCTCCTTGGTCATGGGCAAGGCGAGGGTTGCACCAACCAAAATAGTTACCATACCGAGACTTGAGTTAACTGCAGCAGTAACCTCGGCATCTGTGAGCAGCATGTTAAGAGAGGAGCTAGAACTCAAGATTGATGACGAATATTTTTGGACAGACTCAAAGGTCGTGCTTGGTTACATCAATAATGAAGCAAGAAGGTTTCATGTGTTCGTGGCAAACCGCGTGCAGAGAATTCGAGAAACCACCGATGCACGGAAATGGTACTATGTTGACACAGGAGAAAACCCTGCTGATCATGCCTCGAGAGGCCTCAAAGTGCTGACCTCATCAAGTCAAATTGGTTCTCTGGTCCCAGCTTTCTATGGGAAAGAGAGATAGCCACAAAACAGGCTACTTCAGATTTGCTGGTGGGAGACCCAGAGGTGAGGACTACTCAGGTGTTGAAGGTTGATGTAGCAAGGCAGTTTGACATCCAGAAGCATCTGCTGCGGTTCTCAAGATGGACTACAGCTGTCAACGTCATTGCTCGTATCCAGCGGCTGGCAAAGAGGATCAGGACCGCTGAGCCTTTAAGCGTGGAAGAGAGAAAGCAAGCTGCACAGACTCTCGTCAAGCTTGCACAACAAGATGCTTTTCAAGAGGAGTTAAACACACTCAGCCAGAAACTAGGAAGGCTGCCTTGCAACCACCAACTCTTTCAGCTTGACCCATTCCTCCAAGATGGCATAATGAGAGTAGGAGGAAGACTGAGGAAGGCATCTGTGCCTCTCGAGTTAAGACACCCAGTGATCCTTCCTAAAGATGGTGCTGTTACAAACCTCATCATTGCACACCATCATACCAAGATACAACACCAAGGCAGAGGACAAACCCTCAATGCACTGAGAGCCAATGGTTACTGGATCGCTGGTGGAAGTAAGGCTGTAGCCCAATACATCAGCAGTACAGTGCAGGAGAGCCCGCGCGCCACCAGAGGAGCAACGGATGGCAGATCTACCTAGTGACCGTGTTGATCCCACACCACCATTCACTTATTGTGGTATGGACTGCTTTGGTCCTTTTCACACCAAACAAGGTCGCAAAGATCAAAAACGGTACGGCCTCCTCTTCACATGTTTTTGCTCAAGGGCAGTGCATATAGAGATGTTGGAGGATTTGACGACTGACGCATTCATCAATGCTTTGCGCTGCTTCATTGCCCTTCGTGGAGCTGTTAGGCACATTAGGTCCGATCAGGGAACTAACTTTATGGGGGCAAGAAACGAGATGGCAAAGGCTCTGAAAGAACTTGATAAGGAAAGAGTGACTGCATACCTCAGAAATCAGCGATCCGAGAAACCCATCTATCATGTAGGCATGGAGCGTCAAATCCGGACAGTGAGAAGCGTACTGAGCACGGTCCTTGCCTGCAGTGTGGGAAGGTTGGATGATGCTTCATTGAGGACATTCCTTTATGAAGCTATGTGCATCGTGAATAACCGCCCACTCACTGTTGATAACATCAATGACCCCAAAAGCTTGGAGCCACTCACACCGAACCACTTGATCACCATGAAATCCTCAGTCCCACTTCCACCTCCAGGTAAATTTGTCAAGGAGGACCTGTATGCTAAGAAACGGTGGAGAAGGGTCCAGTATCTGACTGAGCAATTTTGGCACAGATGGAGAAAGGAATACCTGGCCAATATTGCTCTGAGACAGCGATGGCATACACCAAGACGTAATGTGGAGGTGGGTGACATTGTGATTCTCAAAGAGGAAGATGTTCCTCGCAATGAATGGAAACTCGCTAGGGTTGTGGAAGCACATGAGGATGATGATGGACTTGTACGGAAGGTGACAATCCAGACTGGTGATCGGAAGTTAGGAAAGGGAGGCGAACGCCTCGTCCAACCCTCAATCATTCAGAGACCCATTCAGAAATTAGTGGTCCTGGTGAAAAACAGCTAAATGGGGAAAATGTCATTCATTGATTAGATTTCCCTTCTAAAATAGAAGTTGTCATTATGCTGTACTTCATGCACATGTTATGGAGATGTAAAATCTACTGTTCATATTGTTGAATTCATTTGTTGAGAAAAGAATATTGTTTATAGTCAATGCAAGAATGTTTAAAACAACAACATGGTGCTTGGGAATTACCATTGATATAATGAGAATGCAAGTGTATTTACGTTCACAATTGTAATAATCAAAGGTAATTGGTGGGAGTGTAGCTGACGCTGAAATGTTTGTGTGGGTTGCCATGACAACACCAAAGTGAATCTGAGATCGTTATTGTTTTCTATTTGTTTTCTTTATTTGCTTCTCATGCTTGTGTACATTTGCAGTAGGAAAAGTAATCTATGAATCCAGTGATATATCCTTCTTATAAGAAATGTTTCTGTTAAGAATATTATTGTGAAGTAGTCACTTCCTGTGAGTTGCGGGAACCGGAAGTTGTGCGCGGGAGAGACAAGACAGAACGGTAACACGGCGGACTTTTCGGAATGTACAACTTTTCTACTGCTGGTTTTACAAGGCGTACACGGTAAAAAATCATTATGCTGTTATTTGTTTAACACTTGTGCACTTTGTGAAAGGAAATAAGTGGCTGAGATGAATATCATATGTGTATTGATATTATTTTACTTGTTTCTAGTTTTCACGGTGCTCCATGATTGTGAGAGGAATAAAAGAATTGTGGACATCAGTACGAAGCGTGGATTCTTTCGACCAGAGTAGATACAGTGAAAACGTGTCCAACAATTTATGACCACAATTTGAGCCCATACATATGCCCCTTTTTAACTTTGAGAAACATGTCTGCACAGCCCTGCTTTTGTCACATTTGTCCAACTCCAACCCAAGCCATGTTTTTGGGTTGGAGTTGGAGAAGTGTTCTTCTACTAGGAAAAGGATGGACAAACTGTTCTCTATTCTACAGACAAAAACATGGCTGTGCCATGGGCTCCCCCGTGTCACCTAAGATTCAACTTTTGGCCCCATAGAAACAGATTTCAAACTTAATTTGTGGTGTGTTGGCTCTCTGTAGTGGTATGCCGGGAGTAGTACGGCCTGTCTAGCCTTATTTGGATTACCGTAGTGACGACAATATCAACGGCGCGCACAGCGTCGCTGCTTTCAGGAGCCATTGGAAGTTTTATGGTTGCGCGAACCATTGAATACTTACGTAACGCGAAAGGGTGTATGCTTGGTGGAAGACTCCATATCCCACAATTGCATAGCACGCCTAGGAAACAATGGCGGCTGCCACCTCTTTTTATATTCCTCTTATTCGTGTTTCTAGGTCACAAAATAAACATTTAAGATATTTTCAGGCGAGAATGTATTTTGTAAACTTCAAATATCTGCTCGTTTTATCAAGACTTCCCATATTAGCAACAGTTCTCTCACAATGTTGCTACTAGCCGGCTAGCGCCGCTTCGCTCGAAAGCACCCAGGCTTGGCTTTCAGTGAGGCGGCTTACACTCGTTTCACCCCCTGATCGCTCACAAATAGTCTGTGTCTCAGCGTTATTTTATATGGGCCGATGATTCCTTTATTCATTTTAGTAATGGTATAAACAGTGAAAGGTGGTTGTCCAGATGCTGGTCGATGTGGAAAAATTAACTGAGTTGTTTGGTGGTGGCTAACGCGAGCTACAACAGAGGGCAGCTAGCCACTGGTGTATGACAGAAAGGGCATGCGGGGAAAGAGACATAGTGGCGAGGGGCCGCCGATCGACCGGTGGTGGCTAACGGAGCTCAATCGTGGATAAGGGAAACCGAAGGCAGGAGAAGCAGGCGGCTGCCGGTCGGAGCGTGAGGTGAACTGAATTTCAGGTAAGAAGTTATGAACTGCACTCTATTTGGGTCAGATATAAACCGAGTTTAGGTGTAGTTTATTTTCGTTGTGCTGACTTTTTACAACAGTTACAATAACTCGTACTGCGTGCTAGCTAGCACGAGAGTTTCTATACAGCTGTGTGCGCGCTAAGTTACTGATGTTGAACTTTATTTTATTCATAAGGGTTAGTTCGTAGAGTTGCCAACCTTCCGTACAAACGAATCGTCCCGCATTCAGAGAAAATATTACGCGTTTCGTATTGAGCTGAAAAGGAACACAGTTTGTCCCGTACTTCAGGTAGAACGGAAGAAGACACAAAGCTGGATTTATTCTGTCGTTACTGCAGGCTCCCCTGTCATTCTCTCGCCTGTTGCAACTTCAATCATGAAACTGATCAATGATCGGCTTTTCTCTCGTTTGTTTATCTGCGCTAAACAACAGCAGCACGTTTAAGCTTGATCAGCTGTTGTTAGAATTCATTTGATTTTAATTTCTAGTATCAGCTGATGTTTGCTGGAGCCACAGCTGTAAAAAGGCTGGTCCAAACCAGGAGATGTCCTTACTGAATCATCAGAGCTGAACTGGTGATGGAGAAACAGGTTTACCTTTTAGGTGACATGAATGAGTTGAAGGGAAGTTGCCAGTTGCAACTTCAGTCATGAAACTCTGCTCTGCTCAGTTTTGCTCTCTGTAGCCGTTTGAATGGCAAACTACACTGATTAGCAGCGGCATAGGCACACTTAAAATTTCTTCTGAAATTTTCGCTTTCTAGCTTTCATTATTATTTGTGGGCTGTTTTGGGATGGTTTGTGTTTTGGGATTTTAGATACTGGGTTTCTGGGTTTGTGCTCCCTCTTTGGTCCCTGGTGTTAGTGTTCCCCTGTCTCGTCAGGTTAATCAGGTCCAGCTGTGTCTCCCACCTGTGTGTGATTTCCCAGTGTCTCTCTGTGTATTTATAGTGTGTGTTTGCCTCTGTCTCCTCGTCACGTCGTCTGTGTTTTCATACTCTGTGTATCATCTACATTACTCTGCGCCTGCAGTTCTCCCTGCTGTCTCCCTTCATGTTCAGGTTTTGCTCTATGGTTTAGTTTCCCCAGTTTAGTTATCCTTAGTTCTGTTTTGCCATCCCCACTTTATGTTCGGTATTCTTAATAAAACACCCTCACATCCTAATAAGTGCTGCATTTGAGTCTTCCTTCCACACATCACACGGCTGCTGCCCCAGTCGTGACATCTCGTGTTTTTTGTATTACTTTTCCCTGGAACACTCTCTCACAGTCTGTTCTCTAAAACCTAAAAGAGGAATTATGGATTTGATCAACTGGTCCCTAAATGCAATTGACACCCCTTTCTCAACGAGAAGTTTGGGCTTGGGTGAGCCTGAGTGCTGAAGATATCTACCTATTCGGAACCATGGTAACAGGGTTCTTGCTGATCGGAGCTGGCTTGGCCCTGACTTATCGAAGAATTAAGAAAGCGGAACCGGCTGTTCAAACCCCCACAAGGCTGCCCGCTGGGATTGAAACGATGGGACAAGGCGTGAGTTTCTCAAAATGGGCTCATTGAGTGCAGCACGGATAAGATCTTGGAGAACGCACGGCTGCCGTGAATACTCAGAATAAGACTCTGAGTGCAGACTGGATTACATCTTGGAGGGGCTCACTCGGAATAACACCTCTGAGCGCAAATTGGATACATCTTGGAGAAGCTCACTGTGGTCGTGAGTTCTCAGAATCGGCTCTTTGAGCACAAGAATGACAACATCACGGAGCGTAAGTTTGATAACATCATGGAGAAGCTCACGGCTCTCCAACGGGAGATTGAGAGACCAGTGTCGGACTGTTAGAACAGCTTTGAAATTCATATGAGTTGTTCGCACTAAAGTAAAAACCACCATCACTTCATGCGGATACCCCTTTCGGCGCCAGCTGCGGTCTCAAGGCTGGAGCTGAACAACAACACCCTGATAACGACTGTGTTTAGACTGTTCTTCCCATTCTATGCAAGGCCACCTGGGTTGGCTGGAAGACTGTTTACTTAGCCTGGCAGGGCGAAGGACACTGTCTCAGCTGAACTCTGGACACACACACAAGCACACAGACATATACAAACCGATTCCAAAAAAGTTGGGACACTAAACAAATTGTGAATAAAAACTGAATGCAACGATGTGGAGATGGCAAATGTCAATATTTTATTCAGAATAGAACATAAATCACGGAACAAAAGTTGAAACTGAGAAAATTTATCATTTTAAGGGAAAAATATGGTGATTCAAAATGTCATGGTGTCAACAAATCCCAAAAAAGTTGGGACAAGGCCATTTTCACCACTGTGTGGCATCTCCCCTTCTTCTTACAACACTCAACAGACGTCTGGGGACCGAGGAGACCAGTTTCTCAAGTTTAGAAATAGGAATGCTCTCCCATTCTTGTCTAATACAGGCCTCTAACTGTTCAATCGTCTTGGGCCTTCTTTGTCGCACCTTCCTCTTTATGATCGCAATTTCCTACGCAGCCATGATGTTGTGATTGATGCAGAATGTGGTCTGGCATTATCTTGTTGAAAAATGCAGGGTCTTCCCTGAAAGAGATGACGTCTGGATGGGAGCATATGTTGTTCTAGAACCTGAATATATTTTTCTGCATTGATGGTGCCTTTCCAGACATGCAAGCTGCCCATGCCACACGCACTCATGCAACCCCATACCATCAGAGATGCAGGCTTCTGAACTGAGCGTTGATAACAACTTGGGTTGTCTCTTGTCCTCTTTGGTCCGGATGACATGGCGTCCCACATTTCCAAAAAGAACTTCGAATCGTGACTCGTCTGACCACAGAACAGTCTTCCATTTTGCCACACTCCATTTTAAATGATCCCTGGCCCAGTGAAAACGCCTGAGCTTGTGGATCTTGCTTAGAAATGGCTTCTTCTTTGCACTGTAGAGTTTCAGCTGGCAACGGCGGATGGCACGGTGGATTGTGTTCACTGACAATGGTTTCTGGAAGTATTCCTGAGCCCATTCTGTGATTTCCTTTACAGTAGCATTCCTGTTTGTGGTGCAGTGTCGTTTAAGGGCCCGGAGATCACGGGCATCCAGTATGGGTTTACGCCCTTGACCCTTACGCACAGAGATTGTTCCAGATTCTCTGAATCTTCGGATGATGTTATGCACAGTTGATGATGATAACTGCAAAGTCTTTGCAATTTTTCGCTGGGTAACACCTTTCTGATATTGCTCCACTATCTTTCTGCGCAACATTGTGGGAATTGGTGATCCTCTACCCATCTTGGCTTCTGAGAGACACAGACCTTCGATGCTTATTCCCTTCCGATGCTGACGGTGGATCAAGGAGACCAGCGCATAGGCTGCAGGCCCGGATGTACTGTCTACATTGGCTGTCTCTCACCCTTTACCCATCCCTGTTGCTTGTCATGTGTTTCTTTGGTGTATTAAGAGTTTTTTCATGTGCTATGTGGTGTTTTTTTCTGTTCTCAAACTGATCTCCCTATTGGAGCTCAGTCTGGGGGGAGTTATTTTTTTCTCCTTATCTTTCCTCATGTGGTGCATTTTCCATTGTTATACCTCTCTGACCTGTCTTCCCCATGTGATGTTTTTGTGTAATGTATGTATGGTCGGAGGGTAAGATGGCGCCGCCATTGTCGTGCAATAGGTCGGCAGCCTTAACATGAAATTTCCCCTTGTGGGACTAATAAAGGTATATCAACTATAAAGGATTACTTCATTATTAAGCTTAAGTAAATATACATGATGCTGTGAAAAGACTTAAATTTTATACACCTCATAACAAATATACAATAATTTTATACACTTCGTTTTGTGAACTCAAAAATAAGCTGTTTTCAGCTTTGTGACATTTTTACAGCCTATCTATGCATAAAATAAGTTACAGGATCAAATGAATAATAGAAAATAAATAGAAATAGAATGTTCTTCTATAAGTTTCAAAAATTTAGTAATAATTTTATATAATACAATAAATGTGTACGAATGACGGCAATCATTCAGTTCACTGAAATTATCCATGAAACTAGCTAAGAATTTCTAAATGCGTGTAGATTAAAGAATTATTTTACCTGTGATATGATTGTCTCTGATGAGCCTAAGGTACAAAACATGCCTGGACGACGATAAGTTTTTTAGCTCCTCTGGAATTAAAAATGTACAAAAAACAAACAAACAAAAAAAAGAAACATTTTAAAGTTCTTGCTTCATTGAGGACTTCAAATATTTGAATTGCTCAATTCTATGCTGTATATTAGCTAAATGCCATATAACCATATAGTGTAGTATTAAGTGGACACGGCCCTGAAAATAAAGCATTAGAACTACAGTGTCCTTGGGGGGTAGAATGCTGTAGACTCTCGCCCACACTTGCCTGGGAAAAAGTAGATAAAGGGACCATCTTCTAGTGGAAAGTTACTGAGACACTGTTGTTTAGACTAGAATGAGAGAGCTGTGTAATAAAACTGTTAGGGGCGCACCACCATTTTCGAGATCCCTGGCAACGTGTCATGCAGGACGCATCTCCCTTCTACGAAGTAATTGTGTAAGAGAATAAAAGTGGAAATGGCCTACTGTGTTGTCTTTCATCGGATGCCTATGAGGAATCACAAGAACTCGGTGAAGTGTTGATATTTAACAGTAGGGTCCTTCAAAGCATGCTACCCCTGAATTTGGAAACTGTCATGTGTGGAAAAATCGGGTGCCACAGTAATGGAGATCCCCAAGAGCCTGTAAAACACCTGTGCTGAAGTGAGGTTACCGGTTGAAATCATCGCCACTGAGTACTTCTCTTCCTTGGTTGGGACTTGGGAGGTGAGGTTAGCATGCTAGGTATTGACTGCTGTAGCAGTGATGGCAAGCCAGAGGAGATTGTGGCTGCAACATAGTCCTTTAATTCCTCAGGCAAAAAGTTAGCATAGCCTGGGTTAGCCATACCAATCTGGACCAACTGGGCCCAAACACATTCCTTCTCTTCTCTTGGGGATGCTAAACTCAAAGAATATACTAAAATGAATGTGTGCTGGATCAATGCTGGTCAGGTCATGCTGTAACGTCCAAAATGGTTGGTGTGTTTGAGGAGCAGACCCAAAAGCAGAAACAAGAGGGACAGAACTGAACTATAACCTCCTAGGACCTGGTGTCCACATATATCTCATATTTTATACTGATCACTAATATTTTAATTGAAAATTAATGTTGGTGCAGGACACCACCTAAACTCACCAATCACGCTTTTGTGACATCATGTTACACTCGGTGACTCAGGAACAAAGAAAGTAAAAACATTAAAACTTTTATCTGAAACCTGAGAATCAGTAAATCCACTGATGAGAGACACATAGTGGCTGTGTTCAGTATGAGATGAGTGAGGCAATATTGAGAGTTCACAAATGGGAGAGGTTTGGTATGTGTGAAATTTGTCTTTTGGTTTTCGTAGCAAAAACGCAAACTATAGTCTTACCTAGGAAGAGTCTACTTTAACCCCAAACGTTATTAAACTAACCTAAATCTAGCCGAGTAGTTCTGCTGCCTGAACCTGACCAAAGTGTAACTGAAACACATTAAAATACTAAACTGACTCTGACTGCTGTGAGTGTTTGAAGAAAACGTCTGTGTTTCACAAAGCTGAGAGGTCAGCGGTCCCCCACAGGCTCTCTGTGATGGTCTGATCAGCTTCAGTCTGACACTTATTGGAACACTTTGGTTCTTAGCACATGTTTCTCCAAGTCCAACAAATATTTCTGGACTGCCTTATATCTGCCTGCAGCTCTCTGGATGTTCAGCGCTGAGAGTGTAGAGAGGATCAAACAGACCACAGTATGTCAGGCTGAAGGACATCACGTCTGACACTGTGGTCAGCAGCACAGGAGCACCACAGGGAACTGTGCTGTCCCCTCTTCTCTTCACCCTGTACACCTCTGACTTCTGCTACAACTCTGAATTATGCCATATTCAGAAGTTTGCAGATGACACGGCCATCATGGGGTGTATCTGGGATGATCAGGAAGAGGAGTACAGAAGTCTGGTGAGGAACTTTGTCGCATGGAGTCACACAAACCACCTGCAACTCAACACCTCAAAGACCAAGGAACTGGTTGTGGACTTCGGGAGGTCCAGAGAAGGTCCACTGCCGGTTCAGATAGAGGGGGAGGAGGTGGAGGTGGTCAACAAGTACAAGTACCTCGGGCTGTGGGTGGACAATAAACTGGACTGGTCATGCAACACAGAGCACCTGTATAAAAAAGCCCAAAGCCGACTGTACTTCCTCAGGAGGCTGAGGTCTTTTAACATCTGCAGGAAGCTCCTGAGGATGTTTTACCAGTCGGTGGTTGCTGGAGTACTTTTCTATGCTGTGGTGTGCTGGGGGAGCAGCACAGCAAAGAAGGACTCATCCAGGCTGGAGAAACTGATCAGGAAGGCGGGCTCTGTGGTCGGCATGAAGCTGGACACTCTGGTGACAGTGGCAGAGAAAAGGACATTAAAGAAACTGCTGGACATTATGAACAATGCTGGGCATCCTCTGCACACGGTCATAAACAACCAGAGGAGCCTGTTCAGCGACAGGTTGCTTCTCCCAAAGTCAAGAACCAACAGACTTAAAAACTCCTTTGTCCCACACACCATCAACTGTTTAACTCTTTGTTGGAGGAGAGAGGGAGGGGAAACAGGAGGACAAAGGAGGGGGAACAACTGAGCTGTAGTGCCCTTTTCACTGTGCAATATTATTATATATTTGACTGTGCAATAATCACTGTGCAATACACTCACAATAGTTGAAATGTGCAATTTACTGGTACTCTTATTTATCTTATTTATCCATATTTTATATTTGTATTTATATACCTGTATATACGTATATATTGTGTATTTATGCTCATATCCTTCCTCTCTCATTCCCCTTTATTTGGTATTCCAACTCTTAA
The DNA here is from genome assembly GCF_018398535.1 of Haplochromis burtoni. NCBI lineage: Eukaryota > Metazoa > Chordata > Actinopteri > Cichliformes > Cichlidae > Haplochromis > Haplochromis burtoni. The sequence continues at coordinate 32,729 of NW_024583786.1, forward strand.
TTTCACGGAGGAAACCACCCGAGGGATTAATAAAGTTTTATCTAATCTAATCTAAACATCACACCAAAATCAGTGGCAGTCACTCAGACCCTCAGACATCTTCTCCCTCCAACAGCAACTTCAAATGATCCAGGGACTGTCTGCTCCTCCATCATCTGTCTGATACAGGACTCCACACGAGCACTACTTTATTAAAGAAACTTTGGAGAGTTTGGAAACTGTTCGACTGTGTGACACACATTAAGATAAGATAAGATAAGATAAGATAAGATAAAACTTTATTAATCCCTCGGCTGGGTTCCTCTGGGAAATTCGGTTTCCAAAAGCACAGCACCGACAGAAGTTACAGTTACAGAATATTATATGTCACGGTCCTGGGTCAGTGACCCAGTGTTTTGAGTTTCTTGTGCCTCTGAGTTTTCTGTATTATGTTCTTAGTTCTCGTTGTTGTCCTAGCTTGTTCTTTAGTGTAGTGTCTTAGTTTGGTGTTCTTGTATTCTGTTTAGTTCTCTGAGTATTTAGTAGCTGCCCTCTGTGTTCAAGTTGCTGTCTCCCCTAGCTTATCCGTTTAAGTCCACGTCTCTGTGTTATATTCCTGTTTTACTTTGAAGGTCTGCTCATGTAATGTATCTGGCTATTTGCTCCCTTGTCTCTGTAGTCTGATTTTCCCAGCTGTGTCCTCCTTCTGTGTCCATTCCCTGTTGCTTCACTCATGTGTATTTAAACCCTGTGTTTCTCTGAGTCAGTGCTGTGTCGTCCCTTAAGCTGTGTGTTTCTTCATGTGCCTCTCTGCAAGGTGTGAGTTTATATTTTCCCAGTTTAATTTTGTATGCTCTTTTCTTTTCTCTTATTAGGTTGCGCTTCTTTTTTTCCTCACTCTCTACCAGGAATCTTTTCCTTCTCTTTCCTTCTTCTCATTCTATTTTTTCTCTTTCCATAACACATTTCCCCTTATCTTTTGGTCTTTCGTTTGTATTCTGTAGTTCTCTGAGTATTTGGTAGCTGCCCTCTGTGTTTCTTAGTTGCTCTGTCTCCCCTAGTCTAGTTTGCATCTGTGCTAATTCCTGTTTTACTTTGAAGGTCTGTGTCTCATGTGAGTGTATCCTACTTTGCTCCCTTGTCTCGTCAGTTCTGATTTCTCCCAGCTGTGCTCTCCTTCTGTGTCTCATTCCCCTCGTTACTTCCCATTGTATTTAAACCCTGTGTTTCTCTGAGTCAGTGTTGCGTCGTCCCTCATGCTGTGTGTGATTCTCCCCGTGTCTTCTGGTATGTGTTATAATTAGCTTTTCCCAGTTTAGTTTTGTATTGCTTGTGTTCTATTTTCCAGCAATAAAGCTGTGCTTTTGAGTTCAAGTTCTGTCCCCGTGAGTTTGCGTTTGGGTCCAATCCCTGCCTGCCACACAGCCGAAACATGACAATATATATATATATACACACACACACACACATCACACACACACACACACACACACACACACACACACACACACACACACACATATATAAATACAGAGACAAATATAAATAAAATATACGAAGGGGATAAATAGAATAAATAGGAATAAAAATAAAAATACAAGTGAATTGCACATTTCAAGTATTGAGGTCTATTGCACCATTGACTATTTACAAAAAGTATTGCACAAGGTATTGTACAGTGAGGTGAAGAGGCACTACAGCTTAGTTGTTCCCCCCTCCTTTGTCCTCCTTAGAAAGAATGTCTCAGAGAATATCACTGAATTCAAACATAATAATACAGAAAAGTAAAATAATCAGAACAAATACCAGTGTGCCAAATATAAGGTGACACTTCACCACACAGACCGCTTGCTCAGGCATAGCCATACAAACTTGGTTACCTGGTTGTAGATAAAAGACGAGGATAGGTTAGGATGAAATTATAAAATATTGTTGTGAGAGCTGCAATAACTCCTAAAATTAAGCCTGTAGCATTAAAGCATAAAAGTAATAATAATAATAAAAACTATGATGGAGTGTTGATGCTCTGTTGTCTCACAGCAAGAGGAATTTGATTCCACCACCTGGCAGAGTTTTCATGTTCTCCCCTGTTTTTGCACGGGTATTCTCCCACAGATCAAAAACATGCAGTCAGCTGTTACGTAACTCTAAATTGCCATACAGGTGTGACTGTGAGCCCAAATTGTTTTCTGTCACTCTGTGTTAGACTTGCAACTTGTCAAGGGTTTCTGATACTATAGTAGCTTGATTAGGCCCCAGAACCTGCACAGTGGGGAACCTGCCACGCTGTCGCTGGAGTGGTGAGAGGCGCCGGAGGCGGTGGTGGAGAAGCTGCGTGAGGAGCCGCTCCAGCCGGGAGCAGAGGAGGAGATGCGCGAGGAGCTGCTCCACGTGGTGATGGAGGAGCCGCTGCACGAGGAGCCGTGCCAGAAGGGAATGGTGGAGGAGTGGTCTGCGGTGTCGTGCAGGGAAGGTGGACCCACCTGCAGAGCATCGTCAATCATGCCCCGCCGACTTAAATATGGGACTGGGTCCTGAGTTGTTGTTGTTGGTAATCTTGAGCTGGCCAGTCTTGTTATTTGTTTAACACTTGTGCACTTTGTGAAAGGAAATAAGTGGCTGAGATGAATATCATATGTGCTATTGATATTATTTTACTTGTTTCTAGTTTTCACGGTGCTCCATGATTGTGAGAGGAATAAAAGAATTGTGGACATCAGTACGAAGCGTGGATTCTTTCGACCAGAGTAGATATAACAAGTACAACATATTTATGACCACAATTTGAGCCCATACATATGCCCCTTTTTAACTTTGAGAAACATGTCTGCACAGCCCTGCTTTTGTCACATTTGTCCAACTCCAACCCAAGCCATGTTTTTGGGTTGGAGTTGGAGAAGTGTTCTTCTACTAGGAAAAGGATGGACAAACTGTTCTCTATTCTACAGACAAAAACATGGCTGTGCCATGGGCTCCCCCGTGTCACCTAAGATTCAACTTTTGGCCCCATAGAAACAGATTTCAAACTTAATTTGTGGTGTGTTGGCTCTCTGTAGTGGTATGCCGGGAGTAGTACGGCCTGTCTAGCCTTATTTGGATTACCGTAGTGACGACAATATCAACGGCGCGCACAGCGTCGCTGCTTTCAGGAGCCATTGGAAGTTTTATGGTTGCGCGAACCATTGAATACTTACAGTAAGCGAAAGGGTGTATGCTTGGTGGAAGACTCCATATCCCACAATGCATAGCACGAGTGAAACAATGGCGGCTGCCACCTCATTTTTATATTCCTCTTATTCGTGTTTCTAGGTCACAAAATAAACTTTTAAGATATTTTCAGGCGAGAATCTAGCTGTGTAAACTTCAAATATCTGATCGTTTTATCAAGACATCCCATATTAGCAACAGTTCTCTCACGATGTTGCTGCTAGCCGGCTAGCGCCGCTTCGCTCAAAAGCACCCGGGCTTGGCTTTCAGTGAGGCGGCTTACACTCGTTTCACCCCCCGATCGCTCACAAATAGTCTTTGTCTCAGCTGGACTTATTTTTCGTTTATATGGGCCGATGATTCATTTATTCATTTTAGTAACGATATAAACAGTGAAAAGTGGTTGTCCAGATGCTGGTTGATGTGGAAAAAATAACTGAGTTGTTTGGTGGTGGCTAACGTTGAGCTACAACAGAGGACAGCTAGCCACCGGTGTTTGACAGAAAGGGCATGCGGGGAAAGAGACATACGAGGCGGCGAAGCGGCCGCCGATCGACCGGTGGTGGCTAATGCGGAGCTCAATCGTGGATCAGGGAAACCGAAGGCAGGAGAAGCAGGCGGCTGCCGGTCGGAGCGTGAGGTGAACTGAATTTCAGGTAAGAAGTTATGAACTGCACTCTATTTGGGTCAGATATAAACCGAGTTTAGGTGTAGTTTATTTTCGTTGTGCTGACTTTTTACAACAGTTACAATAACTCGTACTGCGTGCTAGCTAGCACGAGAGTTTCTATACAGCTGTGTGCGCGCTAAGTTACTGATGTTGAACTTTATTTTATTCATAAGGGTTAGTTCGTAGAGTTGCAAACCGTTCCGTACAAACTGAATCGTCCCGCATTCAGAGAAAATATTACGCGTTTCGTATTGAGCTGAAAAGGAACACAGTTTGTCCCGTACTTCAGGTAGAACGGAAGAAGACACAAAGCTGGATTTATTCTGTCGTTACGCAGCCTCCCCTGTCATTCTCTCGCCTGTTGCAACTTCAATCATGAAACTGATCAATGATCGGCTTTTCTCTCGTTTGTTTATCTGCGCTAAACAACAGCAGCACGTTTAAGCTTGATCAGCTGTTGTTAGAATTCATTTGATTTTAATTTCTAGTATCAGCTGATGTTTGCTGGAGCCACAGCTGTAAAAAGGGCTGGTCCAAACCAGGAGATGTCCTTACTGAATCATCAGAGCTGAACTGGTGATGGAGAAACAGGTTTACCTTTTAGGTGACATGAATGAGTTGAAGGGAAGTTTGCCAGTTGCAACTTCAGTCATGAAACTCTGCTCTGCTCAGTTTTGCTCTCTGTAGCCGTTTGAATGGCAAACTACACTGATTAGCAGCGGCATAGGCACACTTAAAATTTCTTCTGAAATTTTCGCTTTCTAGCTTTCATTATTATTTGTGGGCTGTTTTGGGATGGTTTGTGTTTTGGGATTTTAGATACTGGGTTTCTGGGTTTGTGCTCCCTCTATTGGTCCCTGGTGTTAGTGTTCCCCTGTCTCGTCAGGTTAATCAGGTCCAGCTGTGTCTCCCACCTGTGTGTGATTTCCCAGTGTCTCTCTGTGTATTTATAGTGTGTGTTTGCCTCTGCTCCTCGTCACGTCGTCTGTGTTTTCATACTCTGTGTTACCCTGCGTACTCTACATTACTTCGTGAATCCCCTGCATGTTCTCCCTGCTGTACTCCCTTCATGTTCAGGTTTGCTGCTCTATGGTTTAGTTTCTCCCAGTTTAGTTCATCCTTAGTTCTGTTTTGCCATCCCCACTTTATGTTCGGTATTCTTAATAAATCACCCTCACATCCTAATAAGTGCTGCATTTGAGTCTTCCTTACACATCACACGGCTGCTGCCCCAGTCGTGACAGTCTCGTGTTTTTTGTATTACTTTTCCCTGGAACACTCTCTCACAGTCTGTTCTCTAAAACCTAAAAGAGGAATTATGGATTTGATCAACTGGTCCCTAAATGCAATTGACACCCCTTTCTCAACGAGAAGTTTGGGCTTGGGTGAGCCTGAGTGCTGAAGATATCTACCTATTCGGAACCATGGTAACAGGGTTCTTGCTGATCGGAGCTGGCTTGGCCCTGACTTATCGAAGAATTAAGAAAGCGGAACCGGCTGTTCAAACCCCCACAAGGCTGCCCGCTGGGATTGAAACGATGGGAAAAGGCGTGAGTTTCTCAAAATGGGCTCATTGAGTGCAGCACGGATAAGATCTTGGAGAACGCACGGCTGCCGTGAATACTCAGAATAAGATCTCTGAGTGCAGACTGGATTACATCTTGGAGGGGCTCACTCGGAATAACATCTCTGAGCGCAAATTGGATTACATCTTGGAGAAGCTCACTGTGGTCGTGAGTTCTCAGAATCGGCTCTTTGAGCACAAGAATGACAACATCACGGAGCGTAAGTTTGATAACATCATGGAGAAGCTCAAGGCTCTCCAACGGGAGATTGAGAGCCCAGTGTCGGACTGTTAGAAGAGAAATTCATATGAGTTGTTCGCACTAAAGTAAAAACCACCATCACTTCATGCGGATACCCCTTTGGCGCAAGCTGCGGTCTCAAGGCTGGAGCTGAACAGCAACACCCTGATAATGGACTGTGTTTAGACTGTTCTTCCCATTCTATGCAAGGCCACCTGGGTTGGCTGGAAGACTGTTTACTTAGCCTGGCAGGGCGAAGGACACTGTCTCAGCTGAACTCTGGACACACACACAAGCACACAGACATATACAAACCAGATTCCAAAAAAGTTGGGACACTAAACAAATTGTGAATAAAAACAATGATGTGGAGATGGCAAATGTCAATATTTCATTCAGAATAGAACATAAATCATGGAACAAAAGTTTAAACTGATAAAATGTATCATTTTAACCAAAAAATATGGTGATTCAAAATGTCATGGTGTCAACAAATCCCAAAAAAGTTGGGACAAGGCCATTTTCACCACTGTGTGGCATCTCCCCTTCTTCTTACAACACTCAACCGACGTCTGGGGACCGAGGAGACCAGTTTCTCAAGTTTCAAAATAGGAATGCTCTCCCATTCTGGTCTAATACAGGCTTATAACTGTTCAATTGTCTTGGGCCTTCTTTGTCACACCTTCCTCTTTATGATGCTTCTCCTATGCAGCCATGATGTTGTGATTGATGCAGAATGTGGTCTGTCATTATCTTGTTGAAAAATGCAGGGTCTTCCCTGAAAGAGATTACGTCTGGATGGGAGCATATGTTGTTCTCGAACCTGTATATATTTTTCTGCATTGATGATGCCTTTCCAGACATGCAACCTGCCAATGCCACACGCACTCATGCAAACCCATACCATCAGAGATGCAGGCTTCTGAACTGAGCGTTGATAACAACTTGGGTTGTTCTTGTCCTCTTTGGTCCGGATGACATGGCGTCCCACATTTCCAAAAAGAACTTCGAATCGTGACTCGTCTGACCACAGAACAGTCTTCCATTTTGCCACACTCCAGTTTAAATGATCCCTGGCTCAGTGAAAACGCCTGAGCTTGTGGATCTTGCTTAGAAACTGCTTCTTCTTTGCACTGTAGAGTTTCAGCTGGCAACGGTGGATGGCACGGTGGATTGTGTTCACTGACAATGGTTTCTGGAAGTATTCCTGAGCCCATTCTGTTATTTCCTTTACAGTAGCATTCCTGTTTGTGGTGCAGTGTCGTTTAAGGGCCCGGAGATCACGGGCATCCAGTATGGGTTTACGCCCTTGACCCTTACGCACATAGATTGTTCCAGATTCTCTGACTCTTCGGATGATGTTATGCACAGTTGATGATGATAACTGCAAAGTCTTTGCAATTTTTCGCTGGGTAACACCTTTCTGATATTGCTCCACTATCTTTCTGCGCAACATTGTGGGAATTGGTGATCCTCTACCCATCTTGGCTTCTGAGAGACACAGACCTTCGATGCTTATTCCCTTCCGATGCTGACGGTGGATCAAGGAGACCAGCGCATAGGCTGCAGGCCCGGATGTACTGTCTACATTGGCTGTCTCTCACCCTTTACCCATCCCTGTTGCCTGTCATGTGTTTCTTTGGTGTATTAAGAGTTTTTTCATGTGCTATGTGGTGGTTTTTTTCTGTTCTCAAACTGATCTCCCTATTGGAGCTCAGTCTGGGGGGAGTTATTTTTCTTCTTCTTATCTTTCCTCATGTGGTGCATTTTACATTGTTATACCTCTCTGACCTGTCTTCCCCATGTGATGTTTTTGTGTAATGTATGTATGGTCGGAGGGTAAGATGGCGCCGCCATTGTGTGCAATAGGTCGGCAGCCTTAACATGAAATTTCCCCTTGTGGGACTAATAAAGGTATATCAAACTATCAAAGGATTACTTCATTATTAAGCTTAAGTAAAATATACTTATGCACTGTGAAAAGACTTAAATTTTATACACCTCATAACAAATATACAATAAATTTTATACACTTCGTTTTGTGAACTCAAAAATAAGCCTGTTTTCAGCTTTGTGACATTTTTACAGCCCATCTCTGCATAGAAATAAGTTATAGGATCAAATGAATAATAGAAAATAAATAGAAATAGAATGTTCTTCTTTCAAAAACATTTCATAAATATATTTTATATAATACAATAAATGTGTACGAATGACGCGCAATCATTCAGTTCCTGAAATTATCCATGAAACTAGCTAAGAAATTTTTAAATGCGTGCAGATTAAAGAAAATTATTTTTCTTGAATATGATTGTCTCTGATGAGCCTAAGGTACAAAACATGCCTGTGACGACGATAAAGTTTTTGTAGCTCCTCTGGAATTAAAAATGTACAAAAAACAAACAAACAAAAAAAAGAAACATTTTAAAGTTCTTGCTTCATTGAGGCACTTCAAATAATTGAATTGCCTCAATTCTATGCTTTATATTAGCTACAATGCCATATAACCATATAGTGTAGTATTAAGTGGACATGGCCATGAATAATAAAAGCATTAGAATACATGTCCTTGGGGGGTAGAAAGCTGTAGACTCTCGCCCACACTTGCCTGGGAAAAAGTAGATAACAGGGACCATCTTCTAGTGGAAAGTTACTGAGACACTGTTGTTTAGACTAGAATGAGAGAGCTGGTAATAAAACTGTTAGGGGCGCACCACCATTTCGAGATCCCTGGCAACGTGTCATGCAGGACGCATCTCCCTTCTAGAAGTAATTGTGTAAGAGAATAAAAGTGCGAAATGGCCTACTGTGTTGTCTTTCATCGGATGCCTATGAGGAATCACAAGAACTCGGTGAAGTGTTGATATTTAACAGTAGGGTCCTTCAAAGCATGCTACCCCTGAATTTGGAAACTGTCATGTGTGGAAAAATCGGGTGCCACAGTAATGGAGATCCCCAAGAGCCTGTAAAACACCTGTGCTGAAGTGAGGTTACCGGTTGAAATCATCGCCACTGAGTACTTCTCTTCCTTGGTTGGGACTTGGGAGGTGAGGTTAGCATGCTAGGTATTGACTGCTGTAGCAGTGATGGCAAGCCAGAGGAGATTGTGGCTGCAACATAGTCCTTTAATTCCTCAGGCAAAAAGTTAGCATAGCCTGGGTTAGCCATACCAATCTGGACCAACTGGGCCCAAACACATTCCTTCTCTTCTCTTGGGGATGCTAAACTCAAAGAATATACTAAAATGAATGTGTGCTGGATCAATGCTGGTCAGGTCATGCTGTAACGTCCAAAATGGTTGGTGTGTTTGAGGAGCAGACCCAAAAGCAGAAACAAGAGGGACAGAACTGAACTATAACCTCCTAGGACCTGGTGTCCACATATATCTCATATTTTATACTGATCACTAATATTTTAATTGAAAATTAATGTTGGTGCAGGACACCACCTAAACTCACCAATCACGCTTTTGTGACATCATGTTACACTCGGTGACTCAGGAACAAAGAAAGTAAAAACATTAAAACTTTTATCTGAAACCTGAGAATCAGTAAATCCACTGATGAGAGACACATAGTGGCTGTGTTCAGTATGAGATGAGTGAGGCAATATTGAGAGTTCACAAATGGGAGAGGTTTGGTATGTGTGAAATTTGTCTTTTGGGTTTGTGCAAAAAAGAAAACTAGTTTCACCTGTGAAAGAGTCTACTTTAACCCAAACCTTTATTAAACTAACCTAAATCTAGCAGAGTAGTTCCACTGCCTGAAGCTGACCAAAATGTAACTGAAAAACATTAAAATAATGAACTGACTCTAACTTCTGTATTTGTGCTTAAATAAATCACTTCCCACTTCTGTCTTTCAGAAATCTGAGAGGTTAGCAGTCCCCCAAAGGCTCTCTGTGATAGTCTGATCAGGGTCAGTCTGACACTTATTGGAACACTTTGGTTCTTAGCACATGTTTCTCCAAGTCCAACAAATATTTCTGGACTGCCTTATATCTGCCTGCAGCTCTCTGGATGTTCAGCGCTGAGAGTGTAGAGAGGATCAAACAGACCACAGTATGTCAGGCTGAAGGACATCACGTCTGACACTGTGGTCAGCAGCACAGGAACACCAAAGGGAACTGTGCTGTCCCCTCTTCTCTTCGCCCTGTACACCTCTGACTTCTGTTATAACTCTGAATCATGCCATATTTAGAAGTTTGCAGATGACACGGCCATCATGGGGTGTGTCTGGGATGATCAGGAAGAGGAGTACAGAAGTCTGGTGAGAAACTTTGTTACATGGAGTCACACAAACCACCTGCAACTCAACACCTCAAAGACCAAGGAACTGGTTGTGGACTTCAGGAGGTCCAGACCATGTCCACTGCCAGTTCAGATAGAGGAAGAGGAGGTGGTCAACACAAACAAGTACCTCAGGCTGTGGGTAGACAACAAACTGGACTGGTCATGCAACCTGTATAAAAAAGGCCAAAGCAGACACTATTTTCTCACTATTTTCTTTAACATCTGCAGGAAGCTCCTGAGGATGCTTTACCAGTCGGTGGTTTCCAGAGTACTATTCTATGATGTGGTGTGCTGGGGGAGCAGCACAGCAAAGAAGGACTCATCCAGGCTGGAAAAACTAATCAGGAAGGCGGGCTCTGTGGTCAGCATGAAGCTGGACACTCTGGTGACAGCGGGAAAAGGACACAAATGAAACTGCTGGACATTGTGGACAATGCTGGGCATCCTCTGCACATGGTCATAAACAACCAGAGGAGCCTGTTCAGCGACAGGTTGCTTCTCCCAAAGTCTAGGACCAACAGACTTAAAAACTCCTTTGTCCCACACACCATCAGACAGTTTAACTCTTTGTTGGAGGGGAGAGGGAGGGGAAACAGGAGGACAAAGGAGGGTGGGAACAACTGAGCTGTAGTGCCCTTTTCACTGTGCAATATTATTATATATTTGACTGTGCAATAATCACTGTGCAATACACTCACAATAGTTGAAATGTGCAATTTACTGGTACTCTTATTTATCTTATTTATCCATATTTTATATTTTGTATTTATATACCTGTATATACGTATATATTGTGTATTTATGCTCATATCCTTCCTCTCTCATTCCCCTTTATTTGGTATTCCAACTCTTAATTTCACGGAGGAAACCACCCGAGGGATTAATAAAGTTTTATCTAATCTAATCTAAACATCACACCAAAATCAGTGGCAGTCACTCAGACCCTCAGACATCTTCTCCCTCCAACAGCAACTTCAAATGATCCAGGGACTGTCTGCTCCTCCATCATCTGTCTGATACAGGACTCCACACGAGCACTACTTTATTAAAGAAACTTTGGAGAGTTTGGAAACTGTTCGACTGTGTGACACACATTAAGATAAGATAAGATAAGATAAGATAAGATAAAACTTTATTAATCCCTCGGCTGGGTTCCTCTGGGAAATTCGGTTTCCAAAAGCACAGCACCGACAGAAGTTACAGTTACAGAATATTATATATGTCACGGTCCTGGGTCAGTGACCCAGTGTTTTGAGTTTCTTGTGCCTCTGAGTTTTCTGTATTATGTTCTTAGTTCTCGTTGTTGTCCTAGCTTGTTCTTTAGTCTAGTGTCTTAGTTTGGTGTTCTTGTATTCTGTTTAGTTCTCTGAGTATTTAGTAGCTGCCCTCTGTGTTTCTTAGTTGCTCTGTCTCCCCTAGTCTAGTTTGCATCTGTGCTAATTCCTGTTTTACTTTGAAGGTCTGTGTCTCATGTGAGTGTATCCTACTTTGCTTCCTTGTCTCGTCAGTTCCGATTTCTCCCAGCTGTGCTCTCCTTCTGTGTCTCATTCCCCTCGTTACTTCCCATTGTATTTAAACCCTATGTTTCTCTGAGTCAGTGTCGCGTCGTCCCTCATGCTGTGTGTGATTCTCCCCGTGTCTTCTGGTATGTGTTATAATTAGCTTTTCCCAGTTTAGTTTTGTATTGCTTGTGTTCTATTTTCCAGCAATAAAGCTGTGCTTTTGAGTTCAAGTTCTGTCCCCGTGAGTTTGTGTTTGGGTCCAATCCCTGCCTGCCACACAGCCGACCCATGACAATATATATATATACACACACACACACACACACACACACACACACACACACACACACACACACACACACACACACACACATATATAATAAAATATACGAAGGGGATAAATAGAATAAATAATAATAGAATAAAAAATAAAAATACAAGTGAATGGCACATTTCAAGTATTGAGGTCTATTGCACCATTGACTATTAACACAAGTATTGCACAAAAAGGTATTTCACAGAGAAGTGAAGAGGCACTACAGCTTAGTTGTTCCCCCCTCCTCCTTTGTCCTCCTTAGAAAGAATGTCTCAGAGAATATCACTGAATCAAACATAATAATACAGAAAAGTAAAATAATCAGAACAAATACCAGTGTGCCAAATATAAGGTGACACTTCACCACACAGACCGCTTGCTCAGGCATAGCCATACAAACTTGGTTACCTGGTTGTAGATAAAAGACGAGGATAGGTTAGGATGAAATTATAAAATATTGTTGTGAGAGCTGCAATAACTCCTAAAATTAAGCCTGTAGCATTAAAGCATAAAAGTAATAATAATAATAAAAACTATGATGGAGTGTTGATGCTCTGTTGTCTCACAGCAAGAGGAATTTGATTCCACCACCTGGCAGAGTTTTCATGTTCTCCCTGTTTTTGCACGGGTATTCTCCCACAGATCAAAAACATGCAGTCAGCTGTTACGTAACTCTAAATTGCCATACAGGTGTGACTGTGAGCCCAAATTGTTTTCTGTCACTCTGTGTTAGACTTGCAACTTGTCAAGGGTTTCTGATACTATAGTAGCTTGATTAGGCCCCAGAACCTGCACAGTGGGGAACCTGCCACGCTGTCGCTGGAGTGGTGAGAGGCGCCGGAGGCGGTGGTGGAGAAGCTGCGTGAGGAGCCGCTCCAGCCGGGAGCAGAGGAGGAGATGCGCGAGGAGCTGCTCCACGTGGTGATGGAGGAGCCGCTGCACGAGGAGCCGTGCCAGAAGGGAATGGTGGAGGAGTGGTCTGCGGTGTCGTGCAGGGAAGGTGGACCCACCTGCAGAGCATCGTCAATCATGCCCCGCCGACTTAAATATGGGACTGGGTCCTGAGTTGTTGTTGTTGGTAATCTTGAGCTGGCAGCTCTGTATGTGTTGAAAAAGCAACTGTGGAAGTTAAAATAAAGGATGCAAAGCAATGTTCATGCCATCAGGTCTGCCGTGGTCATTCACAACATCATTGCTCAAAGATGAAGAATTTATTAAATAGTTTAAAAAAGAGTGGACTCTATATTTAGACTATAATGGTACTCCTGCATCAGCATCTGTTCTCTGGGAAGGACGGAAAGCTGTGATGAAACGTAAAATAATTTCTTTCTCATCACATATAAGGAAAAAGCAAACAAAAATATTCAGGAACTAGATACAACCATCAAATCCTTAGAAGAACCTATGTTTCCCACCACGAACAAGAAATACTGAACAAAATACACAAAACAAAACTTGAATTAAATGAAATTATTAATAAAAAAACCTAAATTCTTAACACAAAGACTTCGCTTGGAAACTCTTGAACACGGTGACAAATCTGGTCGATTTCTAGCTAACCGGTTAAAAATTACTAAAGAAAAAACGACTATATGTGCTGTTAAAGAATCATTTGGGAACATAATATATGACCATGAAAGAAAAAACATTTTTAAGGATTTCCTAGAAACATTATACTTGCCACAAATAAACCCATCAAATGAATGAAATTGATAAGTTTCTTGACAACATAACCCTTCCAAAAATTACCAGTCAGCAATGGCAGTGGATTTGCCACTGACACCAGGTGAACTCCAGGAAGCCCTGATAAGTGTGCCCAATAATAAGGCTCCAGGTCCAGACGGCTTTCCAGCAGAATTCTACAAGGAATTCTGGACAATTCTGGCACCAGTTTTTCACAGAACAGTGCAGGAAATCAAGGGAAATGGCAGACTACCACCAAATATGAATTCTGCCAACATTAGTCTCCTACTAAAACCAGGCAAAGACCATGTATTTGGGTTAAGCTATCGCCCAATATCCCTTGTTAATGTAGATCTCAAAATAATCTGCAAAGCTCTCTCAAAGAGGTTAGAGATACAGCCTCTTAATACAGCCTGATCAAACCGGTTTCAGAAAAGGTAGGCACTCATCAACAAATACACATTGATTACTTAATTTAATAGACTACTTGTTAGGGAAAATATTCTAAAACACTTCTTCAGTAAAGACTCAGAGAAGAGAAACACACAGAGTTCTTGCTAGCAAGGGCAGCTCCCTACTGAGAGACTCCGGTGAGGAACTGCCCTGGTCCTTATTTTATACTCCATTGAACGTATGTATGTGTATGTGTGTGTGTGTGTGTGTGTGTGTGTGTCCTGCTGATCAAAGGGTCATAAAAGGCACATCCTTGGTCAGGAAGAGGGTAGACCTCCCTCACCCTAGATAACATTGGTGAGGAAGTCAAGCAGTTAAAGCACTTAGACTAAAACAGACGTAGCTACGTTAATCCTACCATAAATCAATAAGAGAAGGTATGTCCTCTCTCGTGCTCCCAGGATGTGGGTGTGCATTCTAGTGTGGAATACACACCAAGCCTTTGCAGCCTGTTAGAGATCACACACAATTAATTATATGCCTCTAAGTATACATGGTTGAATATTTCCTAATACAAATAACTACATGCAGTACTCTACCATATGCAAACTTATATCACTAAAAGATTATACTGACTACTAAATACAATTTTCCATTAACACTACTCATGCAGTAAAAACATTGAAACCATAATATTATCTCTAGATGCAGAAAAAGCATTTTACACAGTTAACTGGAAATTTTTATTTGCAACTTTGCACAAATTTGGTTTTGGAAACTCTTTCATAAACTGGTTAAAAATATTATATAATTCCCCAACAGCTTGTGTCAGAAGAAATGACCAAGCATCCTCCAGCTTCTGTCTCCTGAGGGGCACCAGGCAGGGATTCCCACTCCTTCAATGTTTGCAATTTGTATTAAACCACTTGATGCAGCAGTTAGACAGGCCATAATAATCAAGGGAATAAGATGCAAAAACGTAGAACATAAAATCAGTTTTTTTATTCGGAAGATATGTTTCTTTCCCCCCAAAACTCACAAACCAGTCTCTCTGGGGTAATTACATTAATAAACTATTTTCAAGAGTTTCAGTTTACTCAATTAACTGGTTAAAATCGACAGTTCTTCTGATTGATTTCTCCTTCCATAATTCGTCTTCTACCTCTCTACAATCTGGAAATATTAAGTATTTAAGTATTGTGGCGGGGGTGTGGTTTGCTGGCCTGCTGCAGAGGAGGGGTGACACAGGCTGTGTCCCAATTCAGGGTCTGCACGCTTGAAGTATGCGCAATACGCGTACTACGTACTATGTATGTACTATAAGTAGGAGAAGTGCGGAAGTGAGAGGCTTGTGAAATGGGACGGTCTAGCCTTCGTCGCGCTGTTCAGGTTGCCTAGCAACTATGATACAAACCGCGAGAAATGTTTCATACTGCATTGTGTGACATAAATGAAGGAGAAAAAATGTTTTTATTGGTCATTCATTTTTGTCATGACATCACTTTGATTAGTTGAGTATCTGAGGCTGAGACCACAGGACTGCACTATTAGTCTTTGCAGTAATTTCCATAGCTTAGTACTGCAAAATCAACAGTAAAAAACTCTAAAGGATGTTAGCAGTTTAGTACTGTAATTTGCATGTAATTGTGGGAAAATACCATGAGATTACATTATTTTTACGGTAACTCAACGTACTCATGGAAACCGCTGTAAAATACAGCAAATGTAACAATTGGTGATGCTACTGAGATTATACTATTACACCATCCAGATTTATGTTGTGTTCTACTGTAGATCTAAGAGTAATTACTTAAATCCTCATTCAGAGTGTATTACTATAAAATGTGATTCACTGTGAAAGCAGTATAACATATAAACTACAATATACAGCATAATTTTTAACTTAAGGAGTAAGTTGCAGCCACACTAAAATTTAATTCCTTGAACTGAATGGAACCTCATATATTAATAAATGTATTTGTTTAGTCAAACAATGTGAAACATTAGTAATACTCTTAATTAATAGTATACTTGTAAGGTTAGTATTGTGATAGAGTCGAGTATATTT
>NW_024583787.1:0-968 GCF_018398535.1 Haplochromis burtoni
TATTATTTCAGCAAACTTGTAGTCACGATTTTGTTCACACATGAGCAGGCTTTGGTAGCATGCAGGTAAACAATATACCCATATAAACAGAGAGTAGAGTAACTTGGCTGATTTTGGTTCAGCTTAAAATCTTCTTTTTTTTAATTGATGTGTTTATTTTTGTCTTGGACATCACTGATATGTGACAAAGAAGTTGTGAATTCCTTCAGATTTGGTCCGAGTGTGATAAAGAATATTTAACAAAACATCCTGTCAAAATTACATTCATGAGGTTGCACTAAAGCCGGTAATAAATTTCTGACATATTTTGATTATGTCATAACCTATTATAGATATGTTATAACACAATTTTCATATTTTTTTAGTTATGAATTGATATTTCATTAACTGAATGCAGTATGAATCAAGTATTTTATTATATAACTGTATGGTAAAATCATATGTTTTAAATGTTATATAATTAGTATGTTTATGCTAATATTAAAAATTAATATAATTAATATGTTAAAAATAAATGGCAAGTCAGACATTTAGTCAGACAACTTTCACTGATGGCTAGTGTGTTGCCTGAGACTCATGAAGAAGAATGTCTGAGTTGAAGTTAGATTATTTTTAACATGTCAATTACAAATAAAAATAACAAGTTAAATATGTTAACATAAATTACTATAAAAAATAATTTAATGTAAAGTAAAACATTATGACTGACTATTTCTGACAGGTTTTAATAACTTTAATAAATACAAATTTGACTGTATATGTTGCTTCTGTAGCGCTACAGGAGCAAGAACTTGATGCTTATTGTGGAAATTAGGTGATAGTATAGCTCACTGGACATTATTAACAGCTAAATTACTGTTAAAAATGTTTTTATTTTAATTAAAATACAGGACAAATGTGTCCTGAAGCCTTTTAGAATTTTAAAATAAAAGTATGATGTAGATTAATTAAAAAGTCATAAATCACAA